>NW_027495465.1:0-230442 GCF_021521415.1 Bidens hawaiensis
GACCCTTAACTTAACTAAAACTATTAACCGGCAAGTGAACCGGTCAACTCTAGTACAGCTAAGTAAGTCCGGATATCGAACCCACGAGACTCTTTAAATTACGTAAATCAGCTAAATTAGACTTAACTACTGAAACGACTATTTATTTATTATTATTGGGGGGTTTTTCTAAAAACTAATATTAAACTAATTAATAAAACTAAATAATAAAACTTAAGATGACTTAAACCTAGACTTAAATCAGATTATGACGAACAACCACCTAGGCTAGAAACCCTAATGCATCAAATATCAAATGGTTGGAAAGTGAAAAGTTATGGAACCGGGATCTTAAACTATTCACTTAAAGGGAAACCGAATAGGACCCTTGACCCTTCTCAAGAAGACACCTATGGAATCCTAATAAGCTATTAAAATTACCGATTTTAATTAGACTCCCTTACGGTCGCTAATTTTTTTTATGAAAAGTACCTCTATAAGAAATCCTACCTTACATCGCGGAAATCAAAGGTAGTTTAAAGAATTCACTCGACTAGATAAACAAAGCTAATAAATCAAATCTAGACGGACTCCTTACGAAGAACTAAATCAAGCAATTTAACCAACCAAGACCTATCACATAATCTATCACCTTACAGCTATTTAGATTAGCAACACACTTAAGTCTACTTGATTTATAATATTGTTCCTATGGTATTATTGCAAATCAACCCCTAGTCAAAAACACACAGTAGATGACCTAACAGAATCCTATTATAAGACAGACAATCACTAAGGAAACTGTGAAACAATAAAACTCACAAAAAAAACCTAAGCACACATATGCATCGAACGAATAAAAATAAACCTCTTACTTATTCATAAATCCATAGACGAAAACAAAATCCAAACAAAAATCCAAAATCAACAAAAGTTCATCATAAGCCTAGGCGGTCTAAGGGTTTAGCCAACAGCCATACTCAATTACAAAAGAAAATAAATTGGTTTAGCCAACAACGGACCGGCACTCGCAGAGATAGTCCTATTACCTTTTTCTTGTTTACCATACTTCATGTCCTTTATTTTCTCCTCCTATTCCTTGGTGACAGGAGTAGGGACATAATTATTATTGTAAGGTGGGGGAACTTGACTGTATCCTATTCCCTCACCCTTATTTTCTTTCCACCACAGTTGATTCTCAATCATTGAGTTAACTAAATTACTAGAAACTTCGAATTTTTTAAAATAAAATTCAGCCCTTTCAAACTTATTAGTTATTTAAGATTTCTAACTTGGAAGCTTCCAGTTGATCAGCTATTTCTTGTCTGGCATCTAGATAGTGACAGCCTTTTATACTAAGATCATACTTAAGTTTTTTAATATCCTTTTTCTGAGCTTCTATTTTGTGTATAAAACCCTTTTCATTCTTTATAAGTCTAAAATTTTCTGATTTTATTCTTTTTATATCTCTACTTAGGCTATCATTATGAAGCTTATACATTTCTATTTTCTCACCACAATTTAAGGAACATGGTTGAAAACGTACCTCAGATGAATCCGGAGAAGTGAACGCCATGTATGCAAACTGGAGCTCCTTGACCTTCTCCTCGGTAGTGTTTTCCTCTTCAGATTCTTCAACAGTTGCGAAATTTGCAGTTTGATTTCCAATGTTAAGCGCAGCCATCTGACCTTCCCACGTTTGAGCAACCATACCTCTTTTACCATTAACCGAACCTCCTTCAGCCTCACCCGAGCATTTCCATGTTCCAACTGGATTTAATGCCCTTTTCATATTTCCATCCTTAGCTAAGTTAGTACATTCACGAGCAAAGTGACCCGGCTCGTGACAATTGTAGCACCTGAGAGTCTCCTTGTTAAAGCCCACCTTTTGGTTATTAGGCATGTTCAAAGTATTTCTACCCGTCCTCTTAGTAAACTTCTTTGCACGGAAAACTGTCATGGCAATTTGCCACGAGATGTCCATTTCTTCAACATCATCAGGATGAATCTGATCTAGTTCAGCTGTAACCACCGGTTGAATCAAGTCTCCGGCCAGAAAAGCATGATAACAATTCATAAATCCCGCCATTAGAGCGATATTCTCTTGAGTTTCTTTAAGTATGGTGGGAATCTGGCTGAAGTTTTGACTGGGAATGGTTTTACCAGTGTCATTTGGAGACTGACCAGACTTGGTGAAAAACGCTGGGCTGGTTTAGGCGAATTTGATGATGAGGATTGACCTAAGGTGGATGAGAACATTTGAAAGTTTCCCTGAGGTGGTTGTTGAGTAGGCTTGAACAATGAGAAGCTATCTTGAGCCATAAGTGCACTGTTGGAAGCAATGTTGTATCCAGCAGCACTGTAAGAACTAGCATAATTTATTACCCGCTGTTTATCATCCATATCACAGGCTTTAATAGTGGCTATTATTTCAGTCATGCCCATTATGTTGAGATCCTTTGTCTTTTTGATAACCGCAATGTTATGTCCCAACTTTTCGGCAGAAAAATGACCAAGTTATTGTTTATTTCTGATGTTTGAAGATAAATTCCTGCAGTTCTCATTTCAGTCACAAGAGATATGAATCTCTGAAGTTGAGATTCCAATGTCTCTCCCAAAACATGATTAAACATATTAAACTTTTGTCTCAGCAGATCTTCGTGGCTTCTCTTCATGTGTTCATTTCCTTCATAGAGCTCTATCAGTACAGCCCACAACTCTTTAGCAGACTGAAGTTCTCTAAACTGAAGGGCAATCTCATGTGAAAGTGCCATGGTTAGAGTGGAAAGAGCTTTCTCATATTCTTCAACTTTAGCAAAGTCATCATCATCATATTGAGCAACTGGTTTCACAAGAACCTCATCAGAACCATCCTTTTGATAGGTGATCCTTTGAGGTCCCCTTACAATACTGCTATAATGCTAAATGTTTATGTTTCCCGTGTATATTTTATTTAATATTTTAATTGTTTTTGTTCGTTTTTAGTCAAGATTTGTATACTACTAACGTTTTTATGTTTTGTAGGTTCCGGGAGTTGATCGTGATTAAAAAGGGCGAAAAACGAGCTAAAACGAGCCGAAACGGAGATCCGGAACGCGTCAGGAATGGTCAGAATATAGAACCGATCAGACCGGGCCGGTCTGACCGCCCCCCATGGAAAAGCACGCCGCGCCGTGCGAAGGGGGGATGCCAAATGCACTCCGCGCAGCGCCTAGGCAACACTGGGCTTAATCAATTTCGTTTTCGCTTAATGACGGGCCTTGTTTTGGTTATTTGAACACATTTAACTTAAACCTGAGTTAACCTGAAACCCTTGGCCGATTTTGGAGAGACTTTGGAGCCATCTTTCGCGTTTGTTGGTGATTTTGAAGGCGAGAGAACATCCGGTGAAGAGCTACATGTTCACGTTCGAGTTTACGGGTTTTATCATCTTCGATTCCCCGTTTCTTATACTTTCACCATGTTTTCATTATTATTTGTTTTGTTTGATTTAGACTTTAAGATGCTAGGCTAAATTCCATAAACTACCTAGGTCGTGATGAACCTTAGTTCGGTTTGATTTTATTTGGATTTCGTTTCGTTATGGATTTTATGTTCTAAGTAAACGGTTGAGTTTGATTTAATTGATGCGTATGATTGTTTGGTTTTGTTTACTTGAATTTATTGTTTCACATTGCCCTTGTTGATTGTTTCATAGGATAGGGTATTGTTAGGTCATTTACTGTGTGTTCTTGGCTAGTTTGTGATTAATATGCATTAAAAATCATAGAAACAATAAAATCAAGTAAATAGATAAAAGTGAACTGCCAGCCTAGAAAGCTGTAAGGTGATAGGTTGTTGATAGATCTTTGCTTGTCGGGATTGCTAGATTTAGTTCCTAGTAAGGAGTCCGTCTAGGTTTGATTGTCAGCTTAGTCTATTAAGTTAATTGAGTCTGCTTTGCTATCTTTTGAATTCCGCGCTATAAGGTAGGTTTTCCTCATAAAAGATACTTAGACATAAGCATTTAAATAACCGTAAGGAAGTTTAATATAAAACTGGTGAGTTTAAAACTTGTTAAATCCATAGGCGTCTTCTTGAAGTTCAAGGGTCATGTTCGGGTTTTCACAAGGGTCTATTTTATGATCCCAGTTCCATAACTTGTGTTTTCCATTTAATTAATAACCGTAACTTTGGGGATTTTGGCCTGGGTAGTTATTTTCATCATCTGAATTAATCTAAGTGTTTGATTGCTTATTAGTTAAAATAATTAAGGTTAAAGGTTTATTAATTAATTAATTATGTTTAAGGTAATGATTATGTTTTACTATTATTATTATTATATTAATTAGGTTTAGGGTTTTAATAGTTTAACTATTAGTTTAATAGTTAATTAGTTATTAGTTTTAATTATTAGTACTAAATTCCCCCTCAATTATTATTAATAAATAGTCGTGTATTGTAGTTGAGTCTAATTTGCTAGTTTCGTAATTTTATGAGTCTGTGGGTTCGATATCCGGAATTACTAAACTGTACTAGAGTCGACCAGTACACTTGCCAGTTAGTAGTTTAGTCTAGTTTTTGAGAGTCTAGAGTATTACTTAGTGTCTATATTAGCGTAATTTTAGTTAATAATTATTAGACTACTTTTAGCACATCAAGTTTTTGGTGCCGTTGCCGGGGACTCTTGGCGATTGCGTTACTAACTCTGATTGGACTTACTTGCTATATATGTGCTATTGTGTTTTTGCTTTTGAGTTTTTAGGGTTTTAGTTAATTAGATTTTTACGTGTTTATTTTTTTGCTTTGAGTCGTAGGTGTCTAATTGTCCGTGTCTTTTGCTTGTTTAGATTCTTGTAATTATGTGTGAAATTTGTAATGGACCTCACTTTACCATTAAATGTCCATACTATAGTAACCTTAATTGTGATACGTGTGGTGACCCTCATTTACCCTATGATTGTCCATACAAGGGTTCTAGATTTATTTGTTATAGATGCGCTGGTTGTCATATGAATCGTGCATGTCTATATAATCGTATTAAACCTTCTGTGCAGCCGGTGCAAAATTTTTCACATGGACCTTTTCCGTATTATTTTGATAATTCGTATCAGCAACCTCAGCAAAACCAGGAGCAGTGTTATGATCAATTTTCTAAAAGCCTTTCTGACGAGGATGTAGCTGCTATGGGTAGGATAGAAAAGATGTTGGTCCAATACATGGCTACAGATACCAAAAAGATGTTCATTAAGCGTGATATCATCTTCAAAAATCACCAGGATACTGTTACAGATCTCCAACGTCAAGTAGAAGAAATTTCTAGGAGAATGGATGAAGAAGATGAAATGGAGAGGTTAAGATCCTTAGAATATGTTGAGCAGTCAGATGAGGAGATCATTCAAGTAACGGAGACAAAAATGGATGTTGAAGTCCCACCTCCGGTTTCACATGCTATTATTGATTTTTGGAGTGACTCTGATGATGAGATAAATGAAGAAGAGTGAGCTGCTTATTAGAGGTCGTTAGTGAAAAAAGAAGAGATAGAGGATGACGTGGATTTGGAAGATTCACTTGAGTTAATGTTTGGCGTTAAGCAAGAGGTTGTGAATGAACTGAGTGAGGAAGATGAATTCCTTGATCTGGAGTTGGATGGATTGTTAGAGTATGACGAGGGAGACACATTGGACATTAATGAGGATGTTGCGTTTTTCGAGGCCCTACTTGTAGAGGACAGTGTAGATGAGGACGTGGTGTTAGAGGAAGAACACCATTGCTGGCCTGTGGACTGTGTTTTGAATGATGATCAGGAATCAAAACCACGGGATAAGGTCGAGGATGATAGGTTACTTGAAAACCGAAGTTGCGTATACTTTAGAAGATGGTCTACGGGAGTGAAAAAACCATTAAAAGTCAAACACGACCATTCTTCTCGATACTTACAATGCATTCGGCTTTTGCGAGGTAAGTTTAAATATAGGTGGTCTGACCCGTTACTAATTTTTAATTCTAATTTAATATTTTGCGATTCCATCATTGATATATTACTGTTTGATAAATTCCGGATGTAACTGAATGGGTTAGATAGGGTCCAGATCAAGGAGAAACCTCCTGATTAAGTTCAAGTGTGGGGAGGTTTCGCGGAGTTTGTATATTTTATCAAGTCACTAACGTAGTTTTTGTAGTTCGTCTTTGTTTTGTGTTTTTAAGTTTTGCTAGTTTGAAGAAAGTTTGAGCTAGAGACGATCCCCAGGTTGAGTATAAATAAAAAAACAAGTGTGGGGATGATGGAAGTGGAGCCGTATACTTCATATTTATTTATTTGCTCCTGATTATTATATTTTATATATTTATTGGTGAAAGCGATTTAATTGCATAATATCTATCATTATGATAAGATACATTTTAGATATGTTTGTTTTGTTTGGCCGCTTACGTTCGTGTGTGGGATAAGGAGGTACTGTTTGCTGAGCACGTTCGTAGTTGGAGGGCATTCATGGAAAAAGACTTGGGCATCATGTTTCATGCGCATATTACCAGCTAAGTCTTTTTCATTATCTAGCTTATTAATTTTTCATTTTGTTTTTATTTTTATATTTTTAGTTTTTTTTAGTCCGACTTTATTTTTTATTTTATTTTAGTCATCCTTATCCTTGCATTAAGGACAATGCAAAATTTAAGTGTGGGGATATGATATTTGAGTCATAGTTTATTCAAAATTTAAAAAAATTATAAAAAAAATAAAAAAAATTGAAAAATCTCTTAAAAAATGTCCATCGAATATAATTTTTTGTGTTAAAGTGGGAGATGATGATATTTATCGGAAATTGGTTTTTCAAACTACTAATAATATGAGATAAATAAAAGAAAATGCACTTAACTTGGTATGTGTCGGTAGACTCAGCCTTGACAATGAAAGGGTAATTTGATAAAATGGGTCAGAAATCTTTTGTGGGTAAAGCGTTTTGTCCGTAGAAAATAAGTAATGAAAGGTCAGCCATACTCAAGCCTCAATTCTTGGTATGAAAAGTTGAAATATTATTAAAGTTTGAAAAGTTTAAAAAATTTGAATACGTTATCATATGATGCTTGGGTAGGTTTAACGTTAGAGTATGCCGTGTAGCCTGTGATATAAATCTTAAACTGCTAGTTTTAGTGTTTTACACATCATTGGCGTATGGTTTTATAACCTTAAATCTTGTATTGATGGGATGCCCTGGGTCCAGAGACCATGGGTCTGTATGCCGACTATTCATCTAGGTATTCACAATTCCAATTGGGGTTGTGGATATTTAAAATAAAGCTAAAAAAAAGAGCAAACCCGCAGTTTTCTGCCACTTAAGTCTTTAAACATGATCGCAAAAAGTACAAAAGTACAAATGCATTACAGACTTGATCATCCACGCTGTTAGCCATGTGGGGTCCCCTTGCTCGCGTCCCATTATGAAACGGATCACAAGGGACACGCCACATGTAAGCCCTACAGATGAAATTTTGCATACTCACCTATTGTAATGGTTCTGTGTATTGCTTGATAACGGGGGTATGTCATGTTGTGGGGAACACTAGCTATGAATTAATTGTACCTTAATAATATCTAATGGCTGCTTGGTAGACTTTGATGCTTAAGCTTAGGTGGATAAACAATACCCTTGATCGTCTTAACTATTCATAAAAAATAGAGCAATAAAAGTTTTAAATCTGCTAATTTTGAGGTTTAAGTCAAGTTGGGGTGGTTTGGTCCGGTAAAAGCTGAAAATAAGCGGGTCTTAATTGTGTAAACCACTGAGTACTATTATTGTCGGATCATATTTGTCTTGGTAAAGATTAAGGCATGGGTTTAACCGGACAACAATATCGGTGATCGCAGTTTTTGCGTTTTTCAGAGCTTTAAAAATTAACTTATATGTTTGTAAGACTGTATTTTCCGATTCTGATCCAACTGCATCAAACTTTTTCAGGGACGAAAAAAGAATAAGTGTGGGGATATATGATATAATGCTAAATGTTTATGTTTCCCGTGTATATTTTATTTAATATTTTAATTGTTTTTGTTCGTTTTTAGTCAAGATTTGTATACTACTAACGTTTTTATGGTTTGTAGGTTCCGGGAGTTGATCGTGATTAAAAAGGGCGAAAAACGAGCTAAAACGAGCCAAAACGGAGATCCGGAACGCGTCAGGAATGGTCAGAACAGAGAACCAGTCAGACCTCCGCGCGAAGGGGGAGGCCAAATGGCCTCCGCGCGGCGCCTAGGCAACACTGGGCTTAATTAATTTCGTTTTCGCTTAATGACGGGCCTTGTTTTGGTTATTTAAACACATTTAACTTAAACCTGACTTAACCTGAAACCCTTGGCCGTTTTGGAGAGACTTTGGAGCCATCTTTCGCGTTTGTTGGTGATTTTGAAGGCGAGAGAACATCCGGTGAAGAGCTACACATTAACATCCGGTGATAGGTTGTTGATAGATCTTTGCTTGTCGGGATTGCTAGATTTAGTTCTTCGTAAGGAGTCCGTCTAGGTTTGATTGTCAGCTTAGTCTATTAAGTTAATTGAGTCTGCTTTGCTATCTTTTGAATTCCGCGCTGTAAGGTAGGTTTTCGTCATAAAAGATACTTAGACATAAGCGTTTAAATAACCGTAAGGAAGTTTAATATAAAACTGGCGAGTCTTAAAACTTGTTAGAAATCCATAAGCGTCTTCTTGAAGTTCAAGGATCCTGTTCGGGTTTGTCAATGGTCTATTTTATGATCCTAGTTCCATAACTTGCGTTTTCCATTTAATTAATAACCGTAACTTTGGGGATTCTGACCTGGATAGTTATTTTCATCATCTGAATTAATCTAAGTGTTTGATTGCTTATTAGTTAAAATAATTAGGGTTAAAGGTTTATTAATTAATTAATTAAGTTTAATGTAATGATTATGTTTTATTATTATTATATTAATTAGGTTTAAGGTTTTAATAGTTTAATTATTAGTTTAATAGTTAATTAGTTATTAGTTTTAATTATTAGTACTAATTCCCCCTCAAATATTATTAATAAATAGTCGTGTATTGTAGTTGAGTCTAATTTGCTAGTTTCGTAATTTTAAGAGTCTGTGGGTTCGATATCCGGACTTACTAAACTGTACTAGAGTCGACCGGTACACTTGCCGGTTAGTAGTTTAGTATAGTTTTAGAGAGTCTAGAGTATTACTTAGTGTCTATATTAGCGTAATTTTAGTTAATAATTATTAGACTACTTTTAGCACATCAAATAATTTTCCAAATTTTTGAATCTTTCATTTTGGCATAGTGTTCAAAACGAAATTTTCATTCACTGAACCCCTCATGGGACAGTAGGTGAGGTATACGAGTAGCAGTGCCCTTGATGGAATCAAGTTCTTGATGGAGTGACGAGTTGGTGGAATTGCTACCATTAGTTAACTAGGCCATTTTAAACAGATTGGATATTGTATCTAAGTCCAATTGAAATTTAAGTCCAGTAAAGTGGTCCAAGTCCAAGAAGAACAGGCTCAAAGCAACAGACTGGGCTGAGAACACGTTGAAACAGGTTGACCGAGAACCAAGACTTTGACCAAATGTTGACCGAAAACTCAGACTTTGACTAAGTGTTGACCAAAAACAAAATCTTTGACCAAATATTGACCGAAAACTCCAATCTTTGACCGAGAACTCAAATCTTTAACCGAGAACTCCAATCGTTTGACCGAAAACAGCAATCTTTGACCGAGAACAAGGTGTTTGACCACAGATATGACCGAGAACTACCAGTTATCCGAGAACAAACTGTCACCGAACACAATAGTTAGCCGAGAACTAATGTTTCACACCCAATAGTCAAGCAAGATGTAACAAACTTCCAAATAAGGTGGGATTTGATTTAACTTCCAAATCAAATCAAATCTATATCCAAAAATAGTCCTATCTTCTTCTCCAATCACAGTGAATTGCCGAAATTTAACAACACCGCCAAAACTTGAAATCTTGAATCCGTTGATACCACAATAACGAGCCTGAATAGGTCTGAGGCTCTGATACCAATTTTAAGTCCCGAATCTGGATCACTATAATAGCAAATACGTTGATACCACAATGATATCAATATAACAAGCATAGGTGCGAAAAACCTATACTCGGTGATTCAAGAACACGAATTAATACAAGATGGTGACACAAGATTGCTTCAAACCACACGTATATTAGCAAATACATCTGGTGCTTAAGCACTTATAATGATGCGAATGTAAAATGAACAACTGGTCAAAACCAACAACCTTAACCCTATACACAATATGACATATATATATATAGGTAAACCAACACTGGCCCAAAAAGAATAAAGCCCACCGAGAACACAAATGCGTTCTCGGTTTACATAGAACCCGCACCCAGCCCATTATAACTCTATTAAGTACAAACCACATAAACTTGGCCCAACAAGGCTTCCCACCAATTATATTCTTTGCACGTGTGTCAAAGGGAGTTGGTGGGCGTCGTTGTCATTTGATATTGACATGTCGTACTATGTAGTACTATTGACTATGTGTTGTTCATCCCTTATTGGGCGTCATTTATGATGAATATCCTTCTTTTTTGCACCATGCTCGTGGAGATCTTTGGCGCTCCTGAGGTGTGAGAGAATGTTTGATTCACAAGGACGTAACATTCATCAGAAACCATGGCGCATGGTCGTATAACCGACGAGAGTATTTATCGTGTGTTTATTGGTGGGCTTAGTACCCTACCTCTACAAAATTCTACGAATTTCTTCTTGATACATGTTTGAACTTAAATACACTGTGAGAGTGGCTTCTTCGGAATTGATATTGAATACATTTTCAATTGAACTCGAAAAAATCAGGCCGGAATGAAACCCGTATTCAACGGACTCGAATTAATCGTGTTTCTAGGTAATGGTTGTAGTAGAGTCAAAGCAGATGATGTTGTGCTTTTGAAAGTTGAAGATTTATCAATAAGGTTATTAATTAAAGATACTGAGAGTGGAATGGAGCTGTTACCGGAGGTGGACGTGCTGGAGATCAACCCAAATCGTCCATCGGATCTGAAATAACAATGGATGAAAAAGAACCATCTGATTAAAGGAAGTCAAAATATGGAGAATTGGGATGGAAATATGAAAATATATGATCATGAAGAAGGTCAACGGTTGATGAAAATTTTTCATAAATGGTATTTTTATTAAAGTTGTTTAAAAAATAGTATGGTTTTGAAAGATGGTTACAAAATTGGTGTAATTGTGGTTGGTGTAACCGTGGTTTGAAACAACGGTTTGGGTATTTTTCTATAAATGTGTTAGTTGTGTATTTCAAAAAGTAATAATTTTGATTAAAATACGGCATGCCGTGGTTTCAAAACACGGATTGTATAAAAAAATAAAACCTAATATCACTTCTAACTGTGTGGTGGATTTGCTGTCAAGCCGTGGTTTGAAACCACAGTTGATTTTTTTAGTACTAATAAGTTTGTATGTTCACACATTTTGTTTAGTTTCAGTCATTCCATGATTTCAACCGTGGTTTGGTTTTCTTTTCTTTCTCTTTCTTCTTCAATTTATTTAGGATGTTCAAACTTATTTTGTTTTTTCTTCTTTGAGATGACATTTCACTAGTTTTCTCTTTTTTTTCAACTGTTTTAGTCACTTGAATTACATACTCATATTTTCCATACTATCCATTAATGTACTATATTTTTCATTTGAAATTTAGTACTCCATTTGTCTCATTAAAAGTGTGATGGTTTAAAGTTCAAGGTATATTGAAATTGGCCTTGGAAATTGGGTCCCTTTATATTGTTTATTAATGTTAGTTGCTTGTGTTTAAGGATAAACTTGAAAATTGGCTAATAAATTTTGAAAGTAGACTGTTGTAATAGAACAAATAAAAGAGAAAATATGGACTCTTGTAATAGGACGAAGGGAGTAGTTATTAATACATGCAATATAATTGTATAAATATACTGAATTTGATATTCTTATCAAACTCTTCATAAAAATTACAAGCTTCGTATACACAGTGGCAAAGCTTGGGCTTCGTCACGGCGGTGACCTAAGTCACGGACCCAAACATTTTCAGGTAGACGATTCAGTTCGTGTCGGTGATTTGGGTTAGTGGTTCGGTTCGGATCGGATCAAACAATTTGACATCCATATATCTAATTTCTTTTTCATTCATTCAAACGATTGTTCTTATAATAAAAAAAACTAGATAATTTTTTAACCAACAAATACCTAAAATATTCATAATAATGCGAGAGCCGAGAGGAAGGGTGAGTACCTTAGAAGAAGAATTACAAAGCAGCTCGACGACCTTTAAGATTTTTGAATTCCTCAATTGTGGATTCCGAATCAAATGTTTCAGCAATTTAATTTTCTATGTAAACCACCAAGTTATTCGCGAGATACTAATCTGACGTATTATTGCGAATGAGATTCTTGAATAATTTCTTTGCTAAAAACCCCCTCTCTGTTGTTACAATAGAAACTGGAAGTGTCAAGATTAGTCGAACCACTCTATCAATCAAATAGTACGTCCCATGTTTACGAGTTTTCACAAGACTTTCGCATAAATCAGATTTACTTGAAACACCACTTAGATTATTTGGTATTTTTGGGAAACAGGTTTCTTATTCCAAAATCTAATCCCGTTCTTTTTTTATGTTATATTTAATGGGTGGTTGTGGTAACATAGTTTTGGTGTTACTTGGGGAAAGGAAAAAGAAGATGGTGTCTTCATAAATTATTTTTGTGATTTAATTATTCAATATAAATTCTTTTAATGTTGATATATAGTAAAGTTACCATTTTACCATCACATGCCCAACATATACCCTCATTTAATTGACTTTTTAGATGATCGTTATTCTAAAGGACTAAAAACGAGACATGTTATTATATAAAAGATAAAAAAGTGAAAGTAAATTTTTTAAGGACCTTTTTCTTAAATTGATTATGTTTAAAGGATAAAAATGTATTTTTCTATAACTTTACTTAGTTTTTTATATATGTTGTTTTGTGTAAATATTTTACTTTGTTTTTATTTATATGTTGTTTTGTGTTAATAAAACAACAATGTTAGAGCTATAATTTTAAGTAATACCATGCAATTATCTATTTAATATACATTAAGTAATACCTTATAATTTATAAAATTTTAAGGTTTATTATGTAAAGTGATTTTTTTATCATAAAAAATATATTATCTCTTAAATTATTTGTTGCGTCGATATCAAGTTTATGAAAAGTGATTTTTTTATATCGTGTACCAATTAAACACCGGCCTTCATTAAAAATCGTCCTTTGTTTATTTACTATTAATGACCGGCATTTGTATTGTTTAGTAGAGTGTTGATTTCGCTATAATGTCAAAAGAAAACAATATATCAAGAAGTAAAATATCAAGAAAATAACTTACAAGCAGGGGAGGTTTGAAGGGTGTGTGAGCCGCACCATCGGCTGTGGCACATAAGTTTCGAGAGTACAATCTTTTTTATACATATTACATATATATATTTTTTTATAAATTATAAGGTATAAAACTTTTTTAAGCACGTATGTGTTATTTTTTTAGTGTGTACATGATGTACAGAGGAGATCCATTATATTCATTTTTTATGATGATCAGAAAATTCTGAAACCAAAATAAAAGCCACTAAGCCGGTTACATTACCAAATATTCGTTTAAGGAAGCAAAATATAGTATTATTATATAATACAATTTAAGAGTGTGGTGCCCCAAAGTCTCTATTGGACCACTTTGCGGCACCTTGTTAGTTCTTTTTGGATTGTTTTAGTTTCGGCTCGTAATAAACGTAATGAAAATCGATCGAATGTCAATTTTGTTTTAATTCCGCTACCGTAACGAACGTGGCGGAAGTCGACTGAATTCGAGTAGACTCAATGTGTTTTGTTTTATCTCCAGTACCGTAACAAACGTAATAAAAACCGATCGAATGCCGATTTTTTTGTTGTTTTATTTTTTCTTAGTTCCAGTACCGTAACGAACGTGAAATAAACCAATCGAATTTGCATAGACTCACCCCCTCAACGCCCAAGATCGATGATGGTCGGGTTTTACCAATGGCCAAGTATTATCGGCTAACTTTACCCCATTGGTCCACCTCAAATTTTGTTATTTTTTGTTTTGGTTTTAGTTTCAATGCACTAACACATGTAACAGAAACTGACTGAATTCGCGTCGACTTACCATTTCAGTACTTGCGGCTGACAACGCTTAGATTTTATCATTGCATGGATTTTACCGGCCGGCTCGGCGCAACGCACCGGGTAAAACACTAATTTCTTATAGGTTTGAATTACACTAAATAATAATAGACATGAAACAATAAATTGCAATACTTGAAAATAACACAACATTATACTTTTTTTCTATTTAGCTAACATCATATAGCATTAAGTATTCCTAAATCACCTATTCATCGGTGAAAAAAACTGTACCACAGAAAGAAGTCACGAGAGAGAAGAGCTTTCGTTTTTCACTAGATTTTAAATTACATTATAAAATACATTATTTCAATATTATTTATATTCAAGCAGCCATTTATTTATTTAACCATTTTCCATTATATACATAAGCTCAGCCGGCCAACGTCGGCAGTCTTACATATAATATGAACTTGATTGTCATCTACTTCTACATAAAAAAGTTTGTATTTGGAAATTAGCAAAACAAAGTCTTGGAAAACCCATTAGCAAACTATGGGTTCTTCTTTCAGTTGTTGTGATTCAGACAAGGTTAATGAAGGGTATGCAAAATGTAATTAGGGTTACAATAAAGTTCTTTTTATCATACATATGTAAATGGTATATCATGTTTCTCAGGATTCCATCAAGCAATGGTCACTCTCCATGGAGAATCTTTACAATCAAGTTGTTGCATTCAGCCACTAATGGTTTTAGTGAAGATAACAAGCTTGGAGAGGGGGGTTTCGGAAGCGTTTTCTGGGGCAAAACGTCCGATGGTCTTCAGGTAAGATTTGTAGTTATGTTTTCTTTCTGATTTAACCATGATATGTTGTAGTGTTCTACAATGTAAATCCTTGTTACAGTTTTAGGATAATTTATCAAGTTACTTATATCACTCTTGGTGTGACTAGACCAGAAATTTCTATAATTGAGTAAAATTTATAGGTCCAGAACTGTTTACATTTGTGTTGGTCATTAATTGTAAGATTTTTTTTGACATCAAATTAAAGATTTACTTGTCTAACGAATACTATTCAAGATATGCCACTTACTAATTAGGCAAATGGACTAATTTGTTTATTTGTTTGTTTTTTTTTTCTTTTACTAAATAGGCAAAGAGTAAAAAATCGCTTAATATAAATAGACATAACCAATAAAAGATAGACACATAATCTCTTTAGGCATCACCAATTCACCAGCTGCTAAGCACTACCCCCATACAACATTGAAATATGCTTAGGCACCTTGATACTTAGACACCTCTCAAGGCTAAGCGCACTACCCTATACAACCTTGAAATACGTTTAGTCACATTTGTAGCATATACGCTGATACTTAGGCTCCTTCGAAACCTAAGTACACTGCCTTATATATACAATTTGCAATACACTTATTCTTACACCTATTTGGAGCTTAAACACACTTGTCCATACAACCTTGAAAATACACTTGGGTACCTATGTAGTCAATTTATATTTCAATTATAAACATATGTTTGTCACTAAGCATTATGTGGTTTTGTGTATATTTTAGATTGCAGTTAAGCAACAGAAATCGATGAATTCAAAAGCTGAGATGGAATTTGCGGTTGAAGTGGAAGTTCTTGGCCGGGTTCGACACAAGAATTTGTTGGGACTAAGGGGTTATTGTGCTTCAGCCGAACAAAGACTTATAGTCTATGATTATATGCCTAATCTTAGTTTGTTGTCTCACCTTCATGGCCAGTTTGCTGCTGAAGTTCAACTTGATTGGAAAAAGAGAATGAAAATTGCTATTGGATCGGCAGAAGGACTATTGTAAGCTTCACTAAACACCTTTTTCATATACTCTTTGGATAAATTTTCACATAAAGAATATTATAGGCTTCAATAAACACTATAAAAATTAAACACACTTTTACTAACTAATCACCCACGGATGGTTTGTCAAGAAAAATTTTTTGGAACTTAATAGGCTTATATTATAATTAGTAAATTAAACTACTTAACTATTAGTCATCAAATGCACCAAAATGACATTCCTATATATACACCTTTTAGATATTTTGTGATGTTGAAAACAAAGGTTTCCAATTTTAAGTAATGCCGGCCCTTGGAATGGAAATATTCCCAAGATTCCAAGAAGGTGGCGGAAGCTATTTGAAAGGCCGTCTATGTTGGTTGGGTATTTGTTTCGATGTCTATTTTATAAACTTTATGGTCAAACATGTATATTTTAATAATTTTTCCTCTCATTAAATTATAAAGATTTGATAATTTTATATATTTTTCATAACAAATGATAATATAACATACATTTGTCTTTCTTTTTCTAGTCAAATGGACGTGCTAAACTGGCCCAACAAATAAATAAATTCAATTATAGCATGCAGAAAAGTTATTAAAATTGTTCATAGAAAGGTCATTGTAATAAAAGTTGTAGAACACATTCGAAACTATGATTAAAAGTTGTAATACTCATACGTTATAGGGAGTATATATTTTAAACACTTTGCTCAGTATTATAACATAATCTAGACTTAGTTATTTAAGTTTATTATTATTATTACAGTAGGGTTAGATTAATTAGTTTAGAGTGATTATGTAAACATAGAAAGTAAACTGTTTAGTACAATTGTAGGGCTGAGTCGGTTTCATAATCGACACACATCTTTTCTGTATGTTTATATAGGGGTGTCAAGAACGATTATAGTCGTCTATCATTCTGTAATTCACATCACAGATTCATTAATAATACACATGTTCTTCATGATTGTCATTTGATTCCAACACTCAGTTTGGATTTCTTTCCTCTAGCTTATATTCTAACATATTTGATGTTGCAGGTACTTACACCATGAAGTTACACCCCACATAATCCACAGAGACATAAAGGCAAGTAATGTCCTCCTAGACTCCAACTTCGAACCACTAGTCGCTGACTTCGGATTCGCCAAGCTAATTCCAGATGGTGTTAGCCACATGACCACTAGGGTCAAGGGCACACTAGGTTACTTAGCGCCTGAATACGCCATGTGGGGTAAGGTCTCCGAAAGTTGTGATGTTTACAGCTTTTGCATTCTTCTCCTATAATTCGTAACAGGACGAAAACCGATTGAGAAACTTCCGGGAGGTGTAAAACGAACCATAACCGAATGGGCTGAACCTCACATTGAAAAAGGAAGGTTTCGTGACTTGGCTGACCCGAAATTGAGAGGCAATTTTGACGAAGATCAGTTGAAACAATTCATAAATGCGGCTGCACTTTGTGAGCAAAGTGAGCCCGAAAGGAGGCCGAATATGAAGGAAGTTGTGAGGCTGCTTAAAGGGTATGAACCTAATGGGAATATGATGCAGTTGAGGTTAAAGAGTGTCAAATATGGTGATGATCTTGTGGCTAAGGATCAAGCTAGTGATGATGACGATGAAGATGATTATGACGGGGATCGAAAGGATGATGCGTATGATGAAAGTGATGCTTATGGAGTTTTTGGTGCCATGAGCAATGTGCAGAGGATGCATGATCCATACAAGAGGTATGCAGACAGAATGGGAAAGAAAGGATGATTACTATCTTTTGTTTAACCAATTGAAAACGTCTAAAGTACCATATTTTCGGATGCTGATCTTGGATCTTACAAAAATATCTTGTTTAATCTCCATATGCTGATAAGTATCTGTTTAAACAGAATTTCTATGTATCTTTAAATTATTTGTTATATAAATTGGTATTGTAAATTACAATATTCTTAATACATTGCCAGTTGGTATTGTTGAAAACTTAACTCTAAAGCATATATGAATGTATAAGGAAAATTATCAAAGTAGGAATCTTGACAAATCTTTTACAAAATAGACATTGAAAATTTTGTGTAATATACGTTGGCCACATAAGTTGCTTGGGCACCGACCAAGCCATACTTTTCGTCCTCCCAATGCATGTTGGTGCAATATGTTAGATGACATATGTCACTCGAGGCTACCTCTTTGACATGAATTTATACTTGTGGGCACCTGGATAGCCCTCTTAGTCAAGCTATGTAGCCTGCTTATCAAATTTAGGTGAATGAGGTAGCTTTGAATTGACATAGGTTATCATTAGACAAATTTTCTGTAGGTCCTTAGAATGAATCAAACAACTAAAGTTCTTAGATCAATCTCACTACTAGCTAGCGGAAATCACTTGCAGAGAACCCAGATCTCGGATCTGGTTTCTTTGAGTTATTACCGGAATTGGTAAGGGAGAAGGAAGTAGAGAGAAGTTGGTGAGAAGATAAGATATTTGTTTTTGCAAAAGGTTGGGATGTGCATGGATAAGCTTCCTTATTTATAGGGAAACATCCCATGCCCCATTGTATTATGCTTTCCCAATGGGCTCATTATACATGGCCTCGGGCCGAAACATACAATCAAAGAAACCGGCAAGCGAACTAAATACATCGTGAATGGACTAAACAATTACAAAAGACTAATATACAAACGTTACCCTACAACTCCCTATAGTATTTAGTATTTGATCCGTCGGCTTTTGTCTTCAGTCGGTCTCATAGTCGAAGCCGGACTCGCAGTTAAATAGTTGATTGTCAACAAGATAATGAACAAACTTGTTGAACTTCTCAACTATTCCATTCGTGTTGTCCCATCGGTACATCTTCGATGTACCCAGTGGGGAGTTATACAACATGAGGAGATCTTCTTTGTTGAGCGCGACAATTTCGTGTTCATCAAAGAAGCAGAGGTGGTGCATGTCTTTGCAATGAATCACTGCTTCGCTCGTGATGTTGTCAAACTCTTAGTACAAATTGCTCGCCCATCATTGTGAGTTTTGTATCTCCACATATTTTTTTTTCTGGTTACTGGTTCAACTTCCGTTGGGTACAGAAGGACTTACCCTTGTTGAGTTTGAAGTAAGTGTAATCCTTCTTTCATTGCTTTCTTAAAAACCAGTTAAACGATCCCTTGAAATCCTTCTCTGTCATGTACTGAACTACAATTCTTCTAAAGTAGTTCATGTCAAGCTCGGACAGAGTATGCATGTAGGTCAGATCTCCATTGGCTCGTTTGATCGCCCAAGTTTCACTGCTAGGGTGCTATTTACAGTAGACGATTGGAGAATCATCTAGGTAGGGATAGATTCGGTCTTGAATGCTCGCTCGGTTGCTGCTTAAGTAGAATTTGTTCTTTCGTCGTCTTGTAGCTTGAGACGTTTTTGCAGCAGTAGCAGTTTGAGCAAGAAGAGCCAACACAGTCTCATCATGAACTGGAGTATCCATGTTCGGATAGTAGTTGATCCCATCATTATCATCTTTATTTTCTTCTTCTTGTTTGACGACTTCTTGAACGGGAGAGTCGGTACCTTCAATGTCATCAACATTAAAAACAGAGGAGATCTCAACCTCTAACGCAGCATCCGCATCTCTAACTTTCCTTGCGGGATCGTCAGACGCATCCCTTGGCGAGTCCTCCTCTTGTTGACTTGCTTGATTTCCACCAGTAACACCATCACCACCATCATCATCGTCACCATTACTACCACCATCTTGCAGTTCATCATAGCTGTCATGAGGATCATCATCCTCATCATTATTATCTTCACCCTTTTCATCACCTTCTGTATAATCATCTGAGTCATCATCATCAGAATCATCACCGTCGTCATCATCACCTTGAACAACATTCTCTCTAACAGCTGGAGAAACTACAAGTGCAATTGTAGTAGCACCACCTTGACTAGTACTTGCGGCAATAGTACCAACAACAGTCGTGCTCATAATGGTTCCAACAGCCATGATTGGTTCATCACCAACATCAACAACATTGCTATCACTAGCACCCTTCTTGACAAATCCAAAAACAAATCCCATCTAGACTGCTTTGATCTCCAACACGTCTAGCATAACCAACAAGATTAGCAATAGCGTGACGTTTCTTCTTGCTCTGCTCATACCCTTGTTCTCCAACCGGCATCCATCCTCTAAACATCTCCACTAACCGATTCCTCATATCCTCAACTTCATCATCTTTCATTCACATGACCTTAGTTGTAGCAAGATAATGATTCACAAGACCCTCGTTGATTTGGTCTTGATCATTGTTGAGGTTTGTTTGCTCTTCGATCTCTCTCTCCAGTCGTTCAATCATCAATCTTAGTTCGGAGGTTTAACCAATTAAGGTGCCCACATTCCGTGTTGAAATAGAGTCACCCTCCTATAAACGAACATGTGAATCAAGAGTCTCCCATTCATTCAAAGCTCGATCAACACTTGATTCTAGCTCCCTCCTAAGATTTTGAGCAAAGGTTGATGAGGAGGGAAGATCAGTTTCATGGTGAGAGACCCTTGGTTTAAGTCTAATAACATCATTTGCCAGTTGTTGCTGTCTGTTCACCCGGTTCTTCAAAATATCAATACGAAGTCTCTAACTCTTGATCAGGGCTTTATCAACCTTCTCGTCGTGCTCCATTTGAGCCACCCGAGCAGCCAGATCATCCCTCTCTTTCATAACCCGTTCATTCACCGCTTGCTGATCTTTCACAAACTTTATAAACAAATGTTTCTGTTTTACCCTTTTCTCGTTTGACTCTTCCAGAGCTTGAATCCTATCGAGGATAGGATTCTGACATACTGGAGATCTCCTTGACTTTCCGCTGGATAAGGGAATGGCAGATATGATAGGGCTTTGGGTGGTTGAGGTGGTTGAATGGTTGTTTGGGTTGGCATGGTGATGGTTTGGGTAGGCAATGATGTGGTTATGGCTAGGGGTAGGCTAATAAGTTGAGGTGGTGGCTGGTGTGGTGGTTTGGGTTTGAGTTGATGATGCAAAGGTTGAGGTCCAGAAAGTTGTACCTTTGATTGGGGATGTGAATTGGTACGTTGGTGAGCAAAAAGGTGAGGAAGTCCTAGGTGGTGAAAAGGTTTGATATGTAGGCTCGGTTTCGGTTTGGATAGTGGATATGGGTAAGTTTTCAAAGATAGATGACATAGGTTCATCTAATTTTGAAGGTGAGGTCTTGGGAGGAGTGACAGATTCATCTAAGAGTCTCCTAGAGGTGGTGGACTTGGTTTTGTTTTTGGTCTTGGGTTTGGACACGTGGATTAGTTTGGCCTTATGTTTTTGTAATGTGCGGGATAATGTGGTTGGTTAGGTTGGTGAGGTTCGGCTTGTGTAGTGGGAGGTGATTGTTTCACACCGGAAGTCGAAGGAAAGATTACCTTTAACGAAGTCGGCGTCTTGGAAGACCCAGACTTCTTGGAGTCCTTAGCCTTCTTAAATCGTTTGAGGGGACGCTCGGGTTCCTCTTCCTCTTCCTCAGTTTGATGGGTAGAACCACCAACAGAAGGCTTGTTAAAAGCCTTCGTTTTTCTTATCATGAAGCCTCTTGGTTCTATGATCGGTTGAAACCTTCCACATCGGTTTCAGTATCCGTGGCTTCAATATCATCCATGTCTTCACCAATCTGACCATTGTCATCTCCATCATCCCCACAATCTCCATCTCCTCCTTTATCTTCTGTCTCTTCATTATCAGGTTCGGTATCAACAAAAAGACTTAACTTAGAACCAGGTTCTTGCCCTCGATACTTGTATCCACTCCTACCAACATGCTCCAACAAAGCCTTGAAAACCGTTGTTTTACCATATTCACATGATGAGGCTCAAATGGTGGTACCACATTTCCGTCATCATCAACCTCTTCTGAATAGACCGTTCTTGGAATGTTCTTCTACACGCCATCCAGAATTTTTTGAACAAAGCGAGGATACATTCTCTAGGTTTTCTTCGAGAGCACATTTGATTGCATGCACTGGAAGAACAATCTCAAGAAGTAGTATTGCACTTTGTTGGTCAGACAAGCCATTATTCCGACCACTCAATCTTCAGTTTGTCAAAACTGCCTTTTTACTTAGATAAACAGTGAGCAACAACGTGGAATAGAAACTTCCAATATGCCAACAAGCAAGGTTGCAAAAGTCGCTAGGCGCTCCCAGGGCAGTCGACTAGGAAGTTGCGAGTACTCGGTCTAGGTGGAGTGTACTCGGGGAGTACTTGGACATGATATTTTATAAAGAAATTCATTTTTTCAAAGATTGTATATGTCAAATATTAAAAGTTTACTAAATATTCTAGAAAATACAAACGAAAAATACAAAAACAAACAATAACACGTACATATTAGTTCAAGTCAAAATTGATGAATGACTTAACTCAATCAAACTTAAATAAGAAGTTTGCAAGTTTAGAACTTTGAATCATATGATAACAATGGTGGTTGCGAGTTTAGAACTGAAATTAGTTTGCGTCTTAGCGTGAAAAGAAAAAAAGTAGTGGCGGGCTCGAGGAGAAATTGTGTTTTTTTTATAAAAGTCAAAATTTTGTAAAGACCAAGTTGGACCGCCTAGGTCGTGTAGAGCCACCTATGTCCGAGTTGGACCGCCTAGGGCCGATTCTAAGTTTTTTGACCTCGGAGAGGAAAAACGGTGCAGTGAAGTGCCGAGGAGCGCCTAGGCGCCGAGTACTCGGCCGCCTAGGCCGAGTTTTACAACACTACCGGCAGGTGTCTTTCCTCGCATGTCTCCATGTTACGTCATATCCAATATCCTTCCCATACACTTCCGAATCCTTCTTCTCAAAGCACTCAGAAGAATGATGTGGGTCATCTTTGATGTTTAGTACGTCCTCTGTGATGGTCAATTTTTGCTTAGCCACGTCAGTAGTGATAGTATGCCCATTTTCACCGTCTTGGCATTCAACCAAAATTCGTCCACCCAACAACTGTGATCTCCGAGTTAGCAGAGATAACATGCATTAGGGGGCATTCCCGAAGCCCCTTGATCATGGAGGTGAATACTTTGTTGTTGTTCTTCTTCTTCCGTGGAAGAGACAATACATGTTGTGTTTCTACATGAGAACATAAGGCAAACATTAGAATTTATCATTGAGTTTAAACATAAGGATATTTATGTACAAACAAAGATATACTAATCAATATTAACGATTTAACATATATATATATATATATATATATATATATATGTATACAACAAGATTAAACTTTAAATAAAATTAAGAGTTAAAAAAATAACAAATGAAATAAAATTAAGATAAAATAAAATAAACCAAATTTTAAAACATGTTTTGAAAATTGCCAAGTATTTAGGAATCAAATCGAGTTTTATTGAAGAGATTCGAGTTGGATAATATTTGATGAAAATATTCAAAGTATAAACCAATCGAATCGAGTAAAAAACGAATCGATCGAGTTTATAAGGAATCTAATCTAGTTTAGTTTGAATCTAATCGAATCATGAGATTCGATTTGATTGAAAATGAATTAGATTGGATTATATTTTAGATATTCGATTAGATATGAGTTACAATCAATTCGAATCATTCTAAGACTGATAAAGGTTAAATTTTGTCCGGATATAAACGAATCGAATCGAGTTTCAAGCCAATCGAATCGAGTCTGGAACTCGATTCAAATGGTTTGGAATTCAATTCGAATTGTTTGAATATCAATTCAGTTAGTTTCCTTTTGCCTTAAAGAAATCTTCAGTGAGTAGAGTGATTCGAATCAAATTTGAAATCGATTTGAATGGTTTTCAAACTTGATTCGATTCAAACTGAACTCCAATCAAATATCACGCTTTGTCCAAATCTTTTGCTTTCTCTTTATATGGGTTCTTCCAAACCCGTAGAAGGTTTATGGGCAGTTCTTTCACATATTCAAACACTTTGCACGGGTCAATTAAACCCAATATGGTCCGAAAATGACCTAAAATCTAAAAACGATACAAATGCAAACAAAAACTCAATTAAATCATCACCAAGGTCCCTTAGGACAGCGATGATAAGATTACAATATCAACATAAGCAAAGAACAACATATTAAACCCCCTTTTTGAACCAAGAACAATCCATTAGTGACTGATGAAGAACAGATCAAAATTAAACATGATTTCAACCAAGGAAGATGGATTATCGTTGGTGTTGAAGGTCCATCTTTGATAATTATCAAGTGTAAACAACGAAGATTGAAGCTGATTTGATTGAAAACTAGGGTTTGAAGGTTAAAAGGGTGGTGGAGAAGATAAGCTAGAGCGAGAAAGTGTTGAGAGAGTGTTTAGGGAAATGTGAGTGAATAAATGAAAGATATTTTGGTTGGTCATATTTATAGGGTTAGCTTATCTCACAATAGGGTCAAAACATCTTGAGTTTTTAATGATTTTACACTCTCAGCCCCCGAACTCTGAATATATATTTACAGATTTAAATCCAAAAAATATTTTCACACGAAATCCGAACACTTAAAAATATACAAGATATATTTTTGTTGGTCTACCACTAAACAACTTTTGCACAAACGACCTTAACATAAACCCATAAATATTACTAAGAAAAATTAAAATTTAGAATGAAGTAAAAATAAAAATGAAAATAATAAGTAAAAATAAAAATAAACTAAAATAAACCTACTTAAAGTAAAATTTTAAGTTAGAAACAAAATAAACCAAAAAAATAAGATAATTGAAGTAAAGATGAAATCTCTATTATATCTAATATGTTATTAATAAGTATTAAAAGTTTACAGTTTTGGTGTGAAAGATCACGAGACTATATCACATTATCCGTTAACGTCCTAGATCACACTTCTATTTCGATATTATTATGCCAAGAACCCAAAGTCGATTGTAGATATATTTTGTCCACTTTAAACTTAACAAGTACATTGATGTCAATGTGATACGTTAATGTATGTATTAAGCACAATACTTATGTGGTCCTCATTTAAACCAAAAAATTATTGACTCCATCATACCTCGAGCATAGTTTGTGTTTATCAAATCACCTCAGCTTATATATACTTTTTGCAAACTATTTCAAATAATAAATGTTGAACCATGGACTTATTTTCCAAGTTCAGACTTACATGCCTTCATATAAAGTGTTTAGAACTTACATGTTTCCCCCACGTTACGTGATTCTAATATACCCCTTTTTGCTTGTTAATTATCAACATTTTTTTTGCTAAAATTAAATTCTGTTAATCACTTTGCAGTTTTTCTGCTTTATCATTTTGATTTTCAATATTTGTATTTTAAACAAGAATAATTTTTATGGTTATCAATCACTAACAGGCTCATGTATGACTGGCTAAGAGCATTTTTCCCTTCATCGATATGACTTATATTGGAGTCCGCAACTGCTTCATGAATGTGTAACCACTAGCATTGGCGAAAATTTGAGTTTATATCACTATGACCCTTACTCGATTGTCAAGCCTATCTACATATCAAGCAATGATCTTGTTGGCTTTTGATATAATATTTTCATGTGCTATGATAATTAAAGACATTTTCTTATCATTATTCAAAGGTCACATCGATTTCTCAAAATTTTATAATTTTATATTATTCGACTCTCTCTTAGTAGGAGCTCCCTCTAAATGGTAAAACATTTTAAGTTACTTTTTAATTTTCATAATAATATAGTAAAATACAAGACTAAGTAAAATATATAGGGTAAACATAAAATATTTTTGGTTAGTCAGGTGACTTAATTTTTTCTTTACTTAAGATCGAACGGAAAATCTTTTTGGTGACTTAAACTTAACTCATTTTCTCCCTCTAAAATTGTGAAATATTTGAAAAATATTTACAATTTTAAAACACACAAAAGGATAAATGAAGTTTAATCAAAGAAATCATACCCAACGAATTTACAAGATATAGAAATCAGGTTCGATCAAAGGCTTTAGTGAAGAGGTCGGCAAAGTTGTGATCTGTGTGGACCCTTTCAATACAGACAATTTTCCAGTCATAACAATCACGAATGAAATGCAATCGGATGTCAGTATGTTTTGTCTTAGAGTGTTAGACCGAGTTTTAACAATAAAAACTGCTGATTCGTTATCACACCTGATGGGGTGTTAAATAAATTCAAACCATAATCCAGCAGCTGATGTTGGATCCATATCACTTGTGAACAGCTGGTGAAGGCAACAATGTATTATGTTTCAACTCTGGAGGTGGATACGGTGACCAGATTTTTGCATTGCAAAGAAATTAACCGGTCTCCCAAGAACTGACATCCTCTTAAGGTTGATTTTTTGTCAAGATTAAATCCCCCACAATCATTGTTAGTGTACGTGTGCAATACTAAAGGGGAGTCCTTGGGACATCAAGGACCTAAGCAAGGCTTGCCCTTTAGATACCAAAAGATACGCTTGACACTGTTAAGTGAGACTCTTTTGGATCACATTGATATGTTGCACATTGACATACAAGGAACATGATATCCGGTCTGCTAGCAGGGTGACACAATAGGTATCCAATCATAGACTGATAAAGGTGTTGATAAACTGGCTTTCCCAATGGATCTGTAGCTAACACAGGTCGAGTAGCAACCAGAGTGAGAAAAGAATTGGCATCCTTGAACCCAAACTTCTGAACAATTTAACCAACGTATTTCTCTTGATGAATCAAAATCCCATCCGACTTATGTTCAACTTGAAGGCCAAAAAAGAAAGTCTTTTCCCCGAACGAACTCATTTCAAACCGAATTTGCATGACCCTTGCGAACTCGCTACACAACTTATCACATGTTCACCCAAAGATGATGTCATTTACACTTGGACAAGAATCTGATCGTTCTTTACCTTCTTGATAAAGAGTGTTTGATTAATAACACCTCTTCTACAACCATTCTTTAAAAGCTGAAAAGCTAATGTAGCATACCAAGCACGGGGTGCTTGATGGAGGCCATATAGAGCTTTATCAACACAGTAAACATAATTGGGATGTTCAGGATCATCAAAACCTGGCAATTGCTTGACATAAATTTTCTATTTCACTTTCACATACAAGAAAGCAGTCTTCACATCCATCTGGTACACTTTGAAGTTCGTGTATGAAGCATAGGACAAAAAGAGACGAATTGCCTCGAGCCTAGAGACAGGAGCATAAACCTCATCGTAATTGAGACCTCCGTGCTGAGAGAAACCTTGAACTACGAGTCGTTCCTTTTTTCTTATTATTTCCCCGTGTCACCCTTCTTGTTTCTAAATACCCACTTCGTACCAATCGGTTTCTTGTTCTCAGGCTTCTTAACCAGCCTCCACACATTGAGCTTCTTGAACTGTAATAGATCCTCTTGCATTGCTTCCACCCAAGAACTTTCCTTGAGAGCTACTTGTAGTCTTTCGGTTCGACCTGTGAAATAACAAAAGAAAAAAAAACAACTGTTAATGGCACCAAATTTGCTCTTTGTTTGGATTCCAGCTGAGGTAGAACCAATGATGTTTTTTTTTGTTGGGTGAGTTTGATGAATGGGTAGCTAGGGAATGTCTTCTACTTCAATGACTGGTCCTGCCTGAAGATCAACTATCAAGCTCTCGATGGTATGCAATATGTGCAGAGCGTTAATTAGAACATCAGTGGTCATCTGAGCAATGTCGGGCTACCACTAATTAGAAGTGCTACTAAAGAACTCTATTGGAATGAGTGACACACAAAAAAATTGCCACTAGAAGGGCTACGACTAAAGCCTTTTAGTGGCACTTTTTTCATCTGCCACTACAAACTTTTGGGCTTTTAGTGACACTCTTTTCGTCTGCCGCTACAAATCATTGGACTTCTGTGGCACTTTTTTGTCTGCCACTACAAATCATTGGACTTTTAATGGCACTATTTTTATCTACCACTATAAACCTTTGGACTTTTTATGTCACTTTTTCTTTGGAATTTTAGTGGCACTTTTTTTTCTTGACTAAAACTTTTGAACTTTTAGTGGCAAGTGTACCGATCACTAATAGTATAGAACTAAGGAAGTCCGAGTATCGAACACAAGGACACGTGAAAACGTTTTTAATACTTAACCCTAACCAAGACTCACCTAAGAATATTTAAATGATTTTTAATGATTAACTACTTAACCTAAATTACTTTAACTAAATTAATTAACTAAACTTAACTTAACTTAACTAAACACTTGATAAAACTTAGAGACTTAACTACAATTGGAGAAAACGTCTACCTAGGTAAGAATCAAATTGAAGGTATAATAAGCTAATGGATTGATGAATCTCACAACACCGGTTTCTAAGGATGACACAACAAAGGTTCACTCAAGGAAGCTAGATCACCTCTCGGTCTCACCAACAGACTGTAACTTACACTTAGTTGATTTTAAGAACAAACCGGGAAACCAATTGTTAAGGTGTTCTAATGTCGACTCTCCTATCAGACTCACCGACACACTCCCCTAATGGAGACGAATACTACGCAACCAAGGATAGAGGAACAATTTAGTTTAACTTAAACTAGATCAACTAATCGCTCACAAACCCAAACCCGACAAGAACCGAACCCGCTCTCGCGCGATCCTAATCCTAACAAGTAAAAGCAATGAGACGAGTTTACTTCTTATCACCTATCGGTCTCTAAGAATGTGCCTACCCGCTGAATCAAATAAATTAACATACCCACTTAAACCCTACGGTTGATTACCCCGCAAACAATCTCTGAACACAAAGTAAAGAGTTCCAACAAGCTAAAATCAATCAAAACCGATTCAATCAAAGAATGAAAGAAGTATATGAGTATAATTAATAAAATAACAGCCACTAAACACAACCTAATTCAATATTAAACCAAACTTTCATTAACAAATCAAGTCATATTAATCAAATAATCCATTTGGTTCATCAAAACCGAACAATAATCATCTAACCTGGGTTGAACATAGAAGTTTAGCCAATCATAATCATTAATGAACAATAGATAAAATAGATATAAATGATAAACATGTTCATATAAATCTGATTACAAAAGGTTTGGATGTCTAAATACCGAAAACGAACTCACAAACGTTAAAACAAGCAAAATCGACAACCGAAGGATAAAAGATAGAACCGTAAGCTTGTCCTCCTTAGTTTCTCCTCTAGAGCAGGTATGGTGGCTGGAAAATATTTTCTAAAATCATTCGTAGGGTATAAACCCTTTATATATGTGTTTAAACACCTCCTTCCTAATATAAAATAAGTTAAAACAAGCTCACTAAGCCCACTAGAAGACAAAATAGACGTGGTAGCTGATTCCTGAACATTCTTGGCAGACTTGGGGACATTTGTGACGCCACATAGCATGGTCATGGATGCCTGACCTGGTCGCGTAGCGCGGCCAGGACGAGGCCCTGGGTGTTCGTTTATTCGTTTTCTGACTCGTTTATCTTCAAACGCGCATACCGGCTTCATCCGAATCCCGTTTGAGCTGATTCTTTCTTCATTAAACTCGTTTTTTCGCTCTCTTCAAAATGAGACCTATCATAAACACAAACATTTAATTTCATTCCAGAAAAAGATATATTCGTTAACGGTTTACGCATAAAACAACACAAAAACGGGATAAAATGCTATGTGTTTTGCAACACATCAAATATCCCCACACTTGAACCTTTTTCGTCCCTGAAAAAGAAATCTACACAGGATCCTAACCAAGTGAAAAGCAACAAACTCTCAAATTATTTAACATTACTAAAGCACAAGAAAAAACTCGACATATTGATCGTGATGCCGGTATTGTTGTCCACTTAAACCCAGCCACTAACCAATCAAGCCACCAATTGCATTAAGTTATTTAAGTCTAAAAATCAAGGCTACACCTACCCCATCTCAGACAAAGAGAGCTAGAAGAACTAGATTCGAAGAAAAATAGCTCGACAAAATCACCATAAGCCAAGGACTCGTTGATGGTACTAATTAGACGCACTCGGTGAAGTTTTTATGGATGAATGGTCATGTGGAGTTCGTACGAGCTATTCCTAAATATTATTGGACTTTGTCCTATTAAATCATAATTTGGTATTTATTGACTAAGAACCTTCGAGCCCCAATAGTGTATCCTCAGAGTCACTATCTCCAAGGTAACACGTAAACTCTAAGTCCCATCTAGTATGTGCATCTTTGGCCTCTTTTACTAACTTTGAGAATGCTTCTTTGGCATTTACAATACATAACATTTCCCTTTTTTTGCTTTTCGGACCAACTTTTTGGAATACTTTGTAACTTTAAAAACATAACCTTTTTTTTATTTTTCTTTTTTTTTTCAATCTTCTTTTTTTCTTTTTTTTATATCACCCTAAAGTATATAACTATTTCTAAGCTCGTAAAAAGATGGACATGTGGTGGTGTGCTGGTTTGAGTGCATCTAAGAATAACCATCTCAAAGTTTCAGATTATGGTAATCCTCCCTAAGCATCGAAATTCGGTTTCACCGTTTTTCAAATTATTATATATATATATATATATATATATATATATATATATATATATATATATATATATAAACTGCTAAAGAGGACTATCAAAGCTAGTTGGGCCTACCGACACATCCCAAATTAAATATTCAAACCATCTTTTCTTTTATTATTATATTATATTTTTCAAAAGTTCCGAGAGTTCGTTAGCACAATGGTAATAATAGCATTTCCTACTTAACGTAGAAGAAAAACAATTTTGAAGGGACATTTTTCTTTAAAACTTTTTTTTAAATATTAACTCACTTAAATTTTTCAATATTCTTTTATTTTTCTTAAAAATGAAAACGTCAGTTCCCCATCACCACAGTTAAATTTCACATTGTCCTCAATGTGAGATAAGAAAAAGACAAAACTGAAACATAAAGAAAAAAAAACTGGAACATACTCCCCTAGTATATGTGATCATGCAAGTGTGCGGTGAATCATGTTCCTCGCCCTCCTATTCGAACGCAAGCTTAAAACTCAGTGCTCTCTATCAAGCTATCACTAACGAACGAAAGCGGCAATCCTTAAGCAAATTGAATCCCCACACTTGTTTAAAATTCCAGCTCATCAACCGTCATCAACCAACCAAGGAATAACCTGCAAGTAAGAGAAGAAACAACCCGGCAAAACTCGAAAATAAAAATAAAAATGAAGATAAAATAATAAAGAAAGATATTACCGGGTTGCCTCCCAGGAAGCGCTAAGTTTATTGAATAGTCTTCAGCCGGACTCGCTCCCGAAACCTCAATCAGGAGGCTTCTCCTTTATCCGCTTCCCATCGACGCTCCTCAACATTCTCCTTTTACAATTGGTATGGAAGAAACCAATTGCACAACTCTCATGGGCCCGACCATATGAATTAAACTTGGCCCACCAACTTTTGAATTCCCTCAAAAATGGTTCAATGAAGTGAAACGGGGAAGTCAATCTCTTCATCACACTATGATTTCTTCGCCCAAAAATTCTCATCTAATTCTTTTAGCCAAATTTTTAAACCTTAAGACGTCCCGAATGGAGATTGAGTACGGCTCATGTTTTGGTTTTTCACAATCGAGGTGAAGTGTCGGAAGGAACAAATCACTAACTACCTCATGGCTCTCCTTACAAAGTTCGTTCTCGATCTCCACACTTGGCTCGTTATATATTAAATCTTCAAGCTGCTTTATATCACCAAGTGGATCAAACTCGCCTTCATCCATAATGGCAAAGTCCATCAACTCCTCACCAAACTCATCCTTAAATTCTTCCTCCCAAGAGGGAACATACTCCTCTATTCTCTGCTCCTCCATTCCGTTATCTTCAATCTCACTCAGGGTTTCAAACAAAGGTGAATTCAAAGGTGGAATATATTCCAAATAATTTTCAATAGCAAACAACACATCATCCATTATTTCCTCCAATTCTGGGGTGGGCTCTAATATATTCCCTGACAAATCTTTATACCCTAAGAAGTTTCCCATTTGATCATATGCAAATCGGTATGGAGGACGCTTTTCTAAAAGTGATTTCTCCTCTCATAAGCATCATGCACCCAGTGATTTCCGCCACAAACTTTGCACCATGGTTCTCCAACTTGTAATCTGAACATTTATCCTGTAAAGAACACTCATAAGAAACAGATCACGGGCACCAGATAAAAATAGATAAAATAGTTAAGAATAACAACAACAACAACAACAACAATAATAAAAATAATAAAACTAAACTTAAACTAATTAAAATAACTAATCTAGTTTAAATAAGAATACGAAAAACAATATGCAAGTCCCTAACTAGAGTCGTTCTCAATACGCCTCAAACCGTGTCCCCGGCAACGGCGCCAAAAACTTGATGTGTGTCTAATGATGCTCTTTCTAAGTAACTCACAACTAGCTTTAAAATTATAAAACAAGACTCCTAAAGAAACCACACAAAACAGGCAAGTGTACCGATCACTAATAGTATAGAGCTAAGGAAGTTCGAGTATCGAACACAAGGACACGTGAAAACGTTTTTAATAATTAACCCTAACCAAGATTCACCTAAGAATATTTAAATGATTTTTAATGATTAACTACTTAACCTAAATTACTTTAACTAAATTAATTAACTAAACTTAACTTAACTTAACTAAAAACTTGATAAAACTTAGAGACTTAACTACAATTGGAGAAAACGTCTACCTAGGTAAGAATCATATTGAAGGTATAATAAGGTAATGGATTGATGAATCTCACGACACCGGTTTCTAAGGATGACACAACTAAGGTTCACTCAAGGAAGCTAGATCACCTCTCGGTCTCACCAACAAACTGTAACTTACACTTAGTTGATTTTAAGAACAAACCGGGAAACCAATTGTTAAGGTGTTCTAATGTCGACTCTCTTATAGGACTCACCGACACACTACCCTAATGGAGACGAATACTACGCAACCAAGGATAGAGGAACAATTTAGTTTAACTTAAACTAGATCAACTAATAGCTCACAAACCCAAACCCGACAAGAACCGAACCCGCTCTCGCGCGATCCTAATCCTAACAAGTAAAAGCAAGAGACGAGTTTACTTCTTATCACCTCTCGGTCTCTAAGAAGGTGTCTACCCACTGAATCTAATCAATTAACATACCCATTTAAACCCTACGGTTGATCACCCCACAAACAATCTCTGAACACAAAGTAAAGAGTTCAAACAAGCTAAAATAAATCATAACAGATTCAATCAATCAAAGAAAGAGGTATATGAGTATATTAAATAAAATCACAGCCACTAAACACAACCTAATTCAATATTAAACCAAACTTTCATTAACAAATCAAGTCATATTAATCAAACAATCCATTTGGTTCATCAAAACCGAACAATAATCATCTAACCTAGGTAGAACAAAGAAGTTTAGCCAATCATAATCATCAATGAACAATAGATAAAATAGATATAAATGATAAACATGTTCATATAAATTTGATTACAAAAGGTTTGAATGTCTAAAACCCGAAAACGAACTCACAAACGTTTAAAGAAGCAAAACCGACAACCGAAGGATAAAAGATAGAACCGTAAGCTTGTCCTCCTTGATTTCTCCTCTAGAGCAGGTATGGTGGCTAGAAAATATGTTCTAAAACCGTTCATAGGGTATAAACCCTTTATATATGTGTTTAAACATCTCCTTCCTAATATAAAATAAGTTAAAACAAGCCCACTAAGCCCACTAGAAGACAAAATAGATGTGGTAGCTGATTCCTGAACATTTTTGGCAGCCTTGGGGACATGTGAGACACCACGTAGCCTGGGCATGGATGCCTGACCTGGTCGCGTAGCGCGGTTAGGTCCTGGGTGCTCGTTTCTTCGTTTTCTGACTAGTTTATCTTCAAATGCGCATAACGGCTTCATCTGAATCCCGTTTGAGCTGATTCTTTCTTCATTAAACACGTTTTTTCGCTCTCTTCAACATGGGACCTATCATATAGAAAAAATTTAATTTCATGCTAGAAAAAGTTATATTCGTTAACGGTTTACGCATAAAACAACACAAAAACAGGATAAAATGCTATGTTTTGCAACACATCAATTTTTCTGCCACCACAAATTTATATTTTCATATTCGAAGATTTTTCCTAGTTTTAATTTGAATTTGCTCAAACAATCAATGTAGAGAATATATTGATTCAAATAACCTAAAAATCAAGTTTACAAAATCTACAACACAAGAATTGCAGCCTTTCTTCAAATCATTCTTTTCCTCCATTATAAGATATTTCACTCAAGTAGCCCATAACCGCTTCGTGACATCCTTCATATCGTGTTGATCAGCCCGGATAGGGGCCGCACATAAAAGGCCAAATTCAACATCTTCTTGAAGATCTTGTCCACTGCTTCGTCATTTACGGGTCCACTAAATCCATAGTTTCACCATTGTTGTGTTTCCCAAAGCCTAATAAAACAATGTACAACTTTGAATGCACATGGTACAATGTGTCAAAGCAAGTCCCTGTAGGTAATAATCAATTAATCATTTCTTAACAAAAGAATTTAGGCCCAAATTCATTATTTTGTGTCATTTTTTTCGGCCCAGAAATTCCAAACCCAAATGGTAAAACCTAAAAAGCGAAACTAAGGTAAACCCATTTTGAAAATTGAAAACAAAATGAACCAAAACTTTAACAACTTTCAAAAACCCAAAACTGAATTTTCGGCTTTTCGGTCGGTTTGAGCCCAAAAGAGATGGTACCACCGATAATGCCAAATGTACAATATATTAATGAAGTGAGATAGAAGCTTACTCATCTAGTAGTGACAATTTCATCCGGTGACCGCCTTGAATCAACGGGCCAACGACCCGTTAAGATTTCTACAAGTAGAACCCTGAAAGAATATACATCACTTTCTGAGCCGAGTTTAGAGGTTCTCATATACTCCGGGTCAAGGTACACGACCATTCCTTTGACTTTGGTCAACACATGGGTGTTACGAGTCTCACTATCCTCCAGCCGCGCGAATCCGAAATCCCAAGATAAGTGTAGCCATCTTTGTCCTCATTAAACGCTGCATCGCATCAAAATTAGAACCAAGTTTAAATACAAAAACCCAAAGTAATAACAATCAAAAAGGGTTCCATCGTATGTTTGAACTTCTCATGAGGACCTACTTTAAGTTCTACATGACGACCTACTTTAAGTTCAATACCATACATTTATAATAACAATAACAATAACTATAATAATAACAATAATAATAATATTCATCAGTATAGGATATATGAATTACATCAAACTACTTACCATTTCTGTAGCAATACTTCTAGTTCTAGCAAAGTCGTAGTCTTCATACTCGTTAAATATTCTGAAATTCATGTAGAAAGCAATAACGAATTAAAAAACTCAAATATAATTGAACAAACTATTGTGAAATAGATGTCATCTTTATTCAACAAAGTGGTAACCAAGATACTATCAGCCAAGACAAGGGCACCGGCTACTAACATCCATTCACCTGCAAGTTAAAGAAAGCACTTTATTTTGATACAACCTAACTATTTTGAAAAAAAAACAAATTAATTTGTACAAATCGTGAAACCGGTAGGCCTGGCCCACTCATCCAACCTTGTTAGTTTGGTATGGGACTGGTCCAATCTGAAAACGCCACTAAGTGACATACCATCAACATCACACATATTTCCAAGGGTTACAATTGGCAAAAAAATGTAAGTTCAACTAAAGACTTCCCAAATAAAAATGTTACAATATCATATTCACTGGTGGTTGTTCATCAATTTCTCCATCTTATCCTGTAACTATAATCTTCAAAAACACGAATGTCGAAGATCTAAATGTTATTTTGAGGCTATTTGGACCGGTAGTCAAGTACCGGATTTGAATTGTGAAGGGTGATGGCCGATTGAGCAGGTGTGACGCATTAATTTCAAGGTCTGGTCAACACAAATACTGGGAATATGAGATACACGCATGTGTCTATGGTTTGAAGAACTTGACTTCAATTATCTATTATAATGGTTGACCATCATCCAGCATCTAACAAATATCGAATACTAACAGCTTCTTGACCTAAAATCATTCTAATAATGAACTTCAACTGACCACTTCTAGTTATACATTTCTGATCATATAAAAGTCACTACATAGTTCTTCAAATACTGATTGCAACAAAAATACTCATCACTATCAATATGGAAAATCATAAACAATTTGACTTCACTTTAATCTTTATCCCATTTCCAACACTCAATTTAAAAATAAAACACCTAATTACAAAGATCATCAAACAAAACACAATAATAGAAATACATAAATCTACAAGACCTAATCAATCACATAAGAAAAAACCTAAACCATTTCCATATAAAAATAAATTAGCCTCAAGTTACATCTAATCCAATTCCAATGAAATCATAGCTTCAACAAAAGTTGAATTGAGCATTTAATGAAGTATCATATCAAATTCTAAACGGAGAAGATAACGATCATTCAATCACAACACATAATTAACAATTCGTTATTGAATTCAAGTCTAGAAGTCTAAGAAAAACAAAATTAGGTCACGAAAAAGAGCACGAATCATCTAACAAATTGATGAAATTAGTCAATTAAAGAATACAATGGAGCGAATAAATGAAATTAAGCTACGGACAAATCGATGAAATTACCATCGCCAGAGATGTGGTGGTGTGTCGGAGAAATAGGTCCTGGAAAGAGCGACTGTAGTGTAGGTTTATATATGGGGGTGCATGTTATCCTCCGTGCAGAATAAGTTTTTTTAAACTATTACCATTATCTGTACTATATATAATGCACCACCCATGGACAAATTAAGACACCTAATTTTAAGTAATTTATAAATTTTCAAGCAGATTGTACAACCTTAAATAGGGGCATAGTAGACATTCTAACACTAATTTAACGTTTCTTTCATATTTCTTCAAATTATTTACAACAATTCCCCCTCAACTTTAATCAACATTTGAAAATTTAAAGAATAGTTACTACTTTTATCCCCCATATTTTAACTATATATTATTTATAATTTCACTTTTAACCCAAATTCCCCCATGATTTTTAAACGGTCATAACTTTTTCATACGTTAATATTTTTTTTAAAAAAAATTGCACCATAAAAACGAGCATTTAATTCTCTTTAATTTGAGTATGATATTGTCATAGTTTGTTTTCAGTTAAAAAAATAACATCTTACGTATAGTCGTTTGTGGTCCGGTTTTGATGGTTTTAAACTAAGCCGTGAGCCAAGACGTTTTTTATCATCGAAAACTGAAACCAAACCGTTGAAAATTATAACCCAACAAAAACAAACGATTAACAATTGTTAGATTTCGGTTTCATTTGTACTTCGCTACTAAATTGAGTTTAAAATAAGAATTCTTAATCCACGGTTTTAATTGGAACGATGAGCACCAAAAAATTTGTTACGTGATTATTAAGGTCTGTATATCCCGCTGCATCATGCGGGCACTCGTCTAGTTATTTAATAAATAGGTCACGGAACAACTTTAAGTTAAACAAGTTGGGCTCTCGTAATTTAAATGACTCGAGCTCAAGCCTAAAAGGCTACTTGCGAAACTTGAGCTTCAAAACCTATTTGCGACCCGGGGTGAAGCTTTTAAAATAGAGTTCGAGCTTGAACTCTCGTAAGTTAAACGAGCCAATATCAAGCTCGGGCTCTCTTAAGTTAAACAAGCGGGGCACTCGTAAGTTAGATGATCCGAGCTCAAGCCTAAAAATCTACCCGCGAGCCGAGCTTGAGCTTAAAAAGCTATTTGCGAGCTGAGCTAGAGCTATTAAAACAAAGCTTAAGCTCGAACTCTCGTTAGTTAAATAAGCCAACCTCGAGCTCAAGCTCTTTTAAGTGTCACAAAAAGCATAAATTTGTGGCATTAAAACTAGGTGTCACTAAAAATGTTTAATGCCACTAATTTATTATTTTAGTGGCACTTTTGCGTATGCCACTAAGTGTCACTAAAAATGTGTTAAAACAAAGATGACATAAGCAAAGTGCCATTAAAAACCTAAATTAGTGGCACAAAAGCTACATGTCATTAAAAACGTTTGACACTAGAGTTTTAGTGGTATACAAAAAGTGCCACTAAAATCATAAATTTGTGGCATTAAAACTAAGTGTCACTAAAAATGTGTTATAACAAAGATGGCATACACAAAGTGCAATTAAAAACCTAAATTAGTGGCACAAAAGCTAAATGCCATTAAAAACGTTTGACACTATATTTTTAGTGGCATACGCAAAGTGCCACTAAAATCATAAATTGGTGACATTAAAATTAAGTGCCACTAAAAATGTGTTATAAGCAAATATGGCATGCATAAAGTGCCGCTAAAAACCCAATTTAGTGGAACAAAAGCTAAATGCCCTTAAAAACGATTGAAACTAGATTTTTAGTGGCATACGCAAAGTGCCACTAAAATCATAAATCAGTGGCATTAAAATTAAGTGCCACGTTATAAGCAAAGATGACATACGCAATGTGCCGCTAAAAACCTAAATTAGTGGCGCAAAAGCTAAATGCCGTTAGAAATGTTTGCCACTAAATGGATTTTTTTTGTGGAGGTTAGACATGCCATGAAACTGATTGAACAGGTAGTCATAGTCGAACAACCATTTGGGTCCCATTTGAGCATAAGAAGGATTAAGTTCTTGCTAGTCAACGTTGAAGGACTCTCGATAACCAGTTTTGTTGGTTGTATATCCAACAAAGTAACACTCTTCGGCCTTTTTGTCAGCCTTTTCAACAATGTAACACTTGTCGGCATGTATGGAGTAAAGCACATGGACATCCAAAGGTCTTAAAATAGTTTACTTGCGACTTGGTCTTATAGTAGATTTCAAAAGGAGTCTTCTTTAATCGCTTGTTGATGGTTACACGGTTTTGTATGAATCATGCTGCATTGATGGCTTCATCCCAAAATAATAATAGAAGTTTGGAGTCTAACAACATAGTTATTGTAGCTTCGATCAACATTCGGTTGCAACGTTCAGCCACTCCATTTTGTTGATGAGTGTATGGGGCATTGAATTGGTGATCTATCCCATTTGAATGACAAAGTCATCCATAACTCTGTTGTAGAATTTTGTTCCGTAGTCGCTTCTAGTACACTTCACCTTCTTGACAGTCTGCCACTCCACAAGAGTTATGAATTTCATCAAAATTGCGTGGTTTCATCCTTGTACCCTAAAAGAAAAGTCCAACTGAAACGCGAAAAATCATCAATAATAACAAGACAATGGCTTTTCGCCTGATTGCCAATGGATGAATGGGACCAAATAATTCCATATGCAACAGTTAAAGAATGAACCCTATTGTATTAACAGTCTTGGGCCTGTGAGGGAGCTTGTGTGTTGTTTGCATTTAGAACACGAAAGACATTTTTCAATGCAAGAGAAAGTTTTGATCGACAAGCCCCTCACATGTTCACCTTTGACCAGTTTGTGTAAATTTTTAATGTTAACATGGCCGAGACGTCTATGCCATAGTGATGAATTGTTCTACGAGGCTTTAGAAATAAAACCCGAAGCAGTCGGATGTGAGTAAGAACTGTTCGTGTCCAATATGTAAGCATCATTGTGCCTCAGAGTACGCATCAAGATCCATTCATATGGAACTTTGAAACCTGGTTTCAAGATCAAGCATTCATTTTCTGTGATTAATCTGGAGTATTTTCGATCACATATTTGTGAGACACTGAGCAGATTGTGGTTGAGTTACTCCACCAGATTGATGTCATCAAATGTTAAGATGTCGTTTGATACTTTTCCTCTCTTCGTGATATTTCCTCCCATATCTCCAATAAATGAAACATGTCCACCATTGAACAGTTGAACGTCAAGCAGTAAGGACTCGTCTCCAGTCATGATTTGGGTGCAACCACTGTCTAAGTACCAAATACTGTTGATATGTCTTCTTGATTGACCCTACACACATTAGCAATTAATTCGACATGGGTTTCTGAGACTTAGTTGGCTCGGGAAGATCAACCATGAAGTCACCAAATTTTATCTTAATTTTTGGTAAAATGAAATTTTGTGGTGAATCAGAATAAGAAGAAAAGTCCTTAGGAACCCATGCATGGTCATGCTTCTTGTTTTTAGAAGATCTTTTAGACCGCCATCTTCTTGGTTTTAGAACAAAATCCTCCGACCTCTCGATTATTGGACTTCTTTTCTCATTCCTTTTTGGTGGGTTCTTTGACTTCTTTGTCTTAGAACCCTTTTTAGATCTTTCCTTCTTGTTTATTCAAAAAGGTTTTCTGGTTTTCACACGGTCTTTGGATCTCACGTCCATTTCACTGGGAGAAAGTTCAGATTGATTTGTCCTTGTTCTTGTGTTAGGTGCAGCTTTGGAACGGGACTGATTAAACTAATTGTTCATCTCCTTTTGTTGTTTATGCCAGTTCTTGCAATGTCATGCAAGGTGAGATGGGTTACCACAAACATAACAACATTTTCCTCCAGAGCAGAGTTCATCATAACTATGATATACAAGATGTGGTTGGAAAGGAATATGGAAGTTATCTGATCTGTAACATCTATCATCAAAAGCATTTGAGTAAAATGAATCAACATAATCTTGTTGATGAGGACCATAGTAGTTATTATCAGAATGATTATATAGTTGAGGATTTTCATAATGATTGGTTGTTTGAAAGAAAGAGTTTTTGTGAGGTGGAATATATTTACTTGAAGTACTTGCCTTTTCATTTTCAAAAACTTTTATTTTATTTGAGTCATCTCTAACTATACAATCTTTTGATGAGCAACTAGTTATGTTCGTCTCATCAACCACATTTGTATTCACATTACTTTTAACGAAAGTTTCATCATAAATAGTTTCACAATCACTATCAGAAACAAAACTATCATTTTTATTCAAAGCATTTTGAGAAGTGTCAACATAAACACTCTCATAAATTACATGATCATTCATGGATGATATCAATGTATTTTTTAAAGTATTATTATTATAGACCGAGTTAACAAATGATTGTTTTAGATTACATTAGAATCAAAAGGTGAATTTAAAATTCTTTTCTTTCCATAACACATGCCCTTTTCCATACACCCACTCTCTTCTACATAACTTGTTGAAGAAGATAAATCACCATTAGAAATAGTTGATATAGGAATGGGATCAATGGTTTTTGAGATAGCTGGAATGAATGTCCTAGGCTTTGGTACATGACTAATTCCGTAGATCATTTAGTTCTCAATTGGGGGTATTGAAACTAAAGTGAGGTAGGCCAGTGTAGTTTTAATTAAACGGAGGTGGAACTGCTATGTGATCAAATCCTATACCTGTCTTTTGTTTCACCCCAATCTGTGCCCAATTCAGTTTATCATATGTCAATTCAAACTTCTCCACAACAATCTTTCTTTGGGCAAGATCTAATTTCAGCATTCATATCAGTTACCCGTCTTTCATGAAACTCAACTAGTTTATTAGATTGAAATAATTTTTCTTTTAATTTGGCCATATCATTGCTACGTCTTTTAATTCAAGTGGCAAATATCTTATCAGCCTTTAGGGTAGTCATCGTTCTGACATTTAAAGCTTAGATTTTCATCTATTAATGCAACATTATGAGTTCTATAATTCATAACTTTATTAATACAAGCTTGAGAGCAAAGTTTGTGTACCTCGAAATGTTAGGGACGGTTTGGTATGCTTCGGTAGCAGAGCCTAATGAGGGTTGATCTATATTTAAAAATGTCATCCCAGCAAAGGTCAGTGGATTGATCAACTTTCGGAATTGGTCATCCTCCCAATCTGGTTTTGTTTTATCAACTGACATGGCGATCATGGCCTTTGAGGGTGATACAAAGTTTCCTTTTGATGAATTGCCTTGACTAATTCGGAGAACTCTATATCTTGAGGAGGTACATTGATCAACTTGTCGTTTCTTACTTCTTCCTCCAAATTCTCTATGAGATACATGATGTCATTGGCAAGCTTGGATGGGTTTGTGCATTCCCTTGCGAAGTGCCTTGTCTCATTGCAGTTGTAACACCAAAGCTTGTCCTTGTCGAAACCAATCCCATTCCCATCAGAATCCTTGAAGCTGTTTCTTCCATACTTCTTCATGAAGTTTGATGCACGATGCACAACCATGGCCATCTTGTACTTTATGTCATCTTCTTGAGATCCTTTTTGTTGATTTCGAGAATGTCTCCTTGTTTAAATGAAGGATGTCACACCCCAACTTAAGACGAAAATGTCGGGGCACGAATTGATTGTTCACAGCTCTCAAGGTACTATCATGCAATTATTTAAAATGTTGCAATATCTATTAAATTAAATTAAATATTCAAATAAATCCAAACAAAGTACAAATCATTAAAACAGAAACAAGTAAATTCAAATTTAAATCTTGATAATTTGGTGTCTTGATAATATTCTTCTAACTTAAAGCAACATCAAAATTTCTTCCAACAGCTTGCACTAAATTCAGTCTAAAAGCTATATATGCGTATAAAATAAAATAGATTTGTCAACACAAGGTTGAGTGAGTAAAAAATCAGTTAATTTAAAATAATACAATATGAGAAAATGTGCAAACTGTCCTTAATGCGGTATACAATTAAGCCATAGCATGTAAACATTTGAAACAGCTAATAATGTGTGGGCTAAACCGTTGCAATGCGAATCGGGCTTTGGTTACCATGAGTGAGTTGTCGGTGAAACCACTGTTATGCGATCGGACGCGGGCCACTACGACAGTCGTATGATCATACTAGATGTGAATGTGATAGACCTCTCCGAATGCGATAAAATAAACAAATAAACATGTAACAAGTTAGGCACATAATTGATAGCACACAAGTTTAACAATTGCTAGTGTGAATACTAATAATAAGTAAATAATGTATGTACGCATATGTTCCCAAAAGTTTGAAAAACAAGTAAAAGAGGGGAGTGATTACTCACTTGATTAAATAAATGAAATACAAGTGATGATGTGAGAAAGTTAAACCCTTCGGGATTCACCGTCAAGGAATCCTAGTTATATATTATAATATTATGAGTTATTTGTTAATGATATAACATGTAAAATGAATTTGAGATTTCAATGTAATTTGTGTTACGATTGTCATTAGAATATTTTTGATCAAACGACTGATTTCTAACGTTTATTATAATTGTAAAAATATTATTGTCTATCATTTATTTATAAGATTATTAGCTTTATTATTTAGAAGATACCATTAATATACAATTTTATAAATAAAATATGAGATATAAATACAATGCACATATATAAATATTTAAATGAATAAATGTTTAAATAAATATAATGCAATTATATAAATAAATATAACTTGTAATATAATAAATAACTTAATACACAAGTTTAAATATATAAGTATCATATAATATATATTTCGGGATCTTTAACGAAAATTTAATAGTATAAATATAGATAACATGTTTAGGGGGTGTTTGGGATTCCTTATTTTTACCTCCTTATAACTTATCAACTTTTTTAAGTTAAAAAAGTGTTTGGGTAATGTGACTTTTTTAAGTTTTTAAAGAAGAAAAATGGAGTTTTGATAAGTTAGAAAAGTATAACTTATCAAAAAATCCTTATTTTAGTCAAAAGGAGATGCAAATAAGGAATCCCAAACATGGCCTTAATACGTTTATCATATTTATTGTTTAAAAATAATACATATATATATATATATATAAACATACATACATAACGAGTTTATAAACACGTTCAACGACAAATAAAGTGAACTAAAAGTGTCGGTTTAATAAAATAAAGTTTATTTTATACTAAATATTAATTACAAGAATCATTTATACCATTTAAAACCTTGTAAAAAAATAAATAACAAAAACCGCGCCGAAGGAGGCTCGAACCCGCGCCCCTGACTGTTTCAAAGATCTGTACGCACACACACCAGCCAACTGGGCAAGTTGGCTGGTGTGTCAGTTGGTTATAAGATGAAAACTACATCTTTGCAATAACTGATAAAACCCAATTCAATCATATGAACCCTAGAATCTTAAATCGCTCACTTTGTTAAATCCGTTAATGTTTCATTGAAATTAAATTAGGGCTTTTGATTAACAATACAAATCGATCAGGATACATGTATTGATTACCTTGTATTGTTTTGAATTGATCTCAAACGAGGATGAACTCAGTCGCGGAAAACCGATGATCAATGGAATACAGACGACTTTGATACAATTAGTATTAGGGTAAAGGTTCGTGTGGATGTATGGTTGGTATATTGTCAATTAACTGAAGTATAAACAAGTTTATATAACAAAATCATAAGAATTATGGGCCAGTTTGTTAATTAGGTTAATAAACGAAACAATTAAATCGATTAAGATCTTATTTCCTAATTGACTTATCAATGTGAGTCTGTTTTAAGCATGTAGATGATATTGCATGATCAATTTCGATTATCAAACGAAGATTAAGTCTGAAGAAAACAATATGGGTACGAGTTTTGGATCTGGTTCAGTTATAAACGGGTTGGATAATGGATATTATATAACAATCGAAAAACCCGAGTTGTTACAAAATAGGTAGAAGCTTTCCCTGCAACAATTCCTCATGACTTGCCATAAAGGCATGAAATAATGCAACGTGTGGTTCATCAACTTGAAGAGAGGAATAGGATGAACTACTTGTAGTTTCTTAACCCCATGAGCTTTCAGTGCTTGCTCAACGCCTTGTCTACTGCTTTTTGAAAAGATTTTGAGCTGGACGGTGCTTACTGACGTGCAAAGGTTTTTTGTGTAAAGTTCTGTATTGGTTGAGTAGAAGACATTTTCACCACATCAACCGGATGAACAGTGAGATGAGCTTGGCAAAGAAATGTTGTGCTGACTCCAGACCTAGTAGAGATTCCAGTATGATTCAAAGAACTGATATGATTATCCAATTTGAGATTGTCATCCATTTCAGATGACTTTATGGTGGAAGTAAAGTCAGATAGAGTTGTTATTTGCAAGTTCGTGGTTCTCTTGATGGTGATAATGCTACTGTTCCAGGTGTAGAGTAAGGAATTCACCAGCTTATCACTGATTTCAATTTGGTCATAGTCAATCCAAGCCAATGGCGGATCTAGAAAATTTTTATACAAGGTCGGAAATTTTTGGGTCAATACCCAGTTGACTAACGCTATGTAAATTTTCGGTTCAGTCATTTGGGTTGGATTAAATCGAAATATATTATTTCGGTCCAATAGTTCTTAAGGGGTCAAATCAAGTCAGGTCATATAATAATAAAATAATTAAACAAAATATAATATAACCAAAATAAAGTACGTGAAACGTAATGTTTCGTAATTGAGTATTAGTTTTTGTCAGAAATAAATATTCAACAACTTAACCTAAAAATAAGTTCTACGTCTTCCTCTTCACATTCTTAAATTTCATGGCCCATAATTTTTTTCCATGGGAGTCGTAAATTTAAAACTATATGCATGTTCAATAAATTATTCGGTTTATATCACATCACGTATATTCATATAGCTGTAGACAATATATATATATATATATATATATATATATATATATATTAAAAATATTAAAAGAAATTATTAAAAATTTAAATATCATGTATTGAGTAAAAAAAGAATAAGTAATATAAATGAAAAAATGAAAAACAGAAAACTTGTTTATGAATCAAAATTGATAAATAGAAATAGTGATGCTTATCTCTTTTTAGTCTTTAGTCTGACATTTACTCTACACAGTACACATACATACAGTCACCTACTTTTTACACAGTCAACTTTTAATTTTCCCTTTTAAATATTAGGTGAGCATCTTCTTCATCACTCACAAGTTGCTCCGGCGTCATCAACAGACACCGGAAAATTTCCGGCTTGTTCAAGTTCAAACTTTTCTTTTTCATCTTACGTTCTCTCTAGTTTCACAGGGGTCGGTCGGGATTTCAACACATATATAGAACTAAATTTCATAATCTCACATGGGTCGGCCGACCCCCACACCACCACTGTAGATCCGCCTCTGATCCCAGCAGTCTTCAAGTCTTCATCTTGGTGATCAATGTTTCAAACCTATGGATAAGAGTTCCAACAGTTTCTCCTTGTATGTGATTGAAAATATTGAATTTATTCTTAAACATGGATTTCTTACTGTTTTTCATCTCCACATTCCCTTCAAATTTGTTAACCAATGCATTCCATAGACCTTTTGCAGTGGTGTGATCTCTCAAAGTTTGAGCAATTTGAAAGGTACACGCTCAACAAACCATAGGCTTTTTGATCGTCACTTAACATCTTTTTATCATCATCGTCATAGGTCGTTACAGGTTTGGGAACTGGTCCATCAGTAGTATTAGTGGTGGGAATGTGTGGACCAATTTCAATTAACCTGAGAAGAGCATAATTAGTGATTCTTATGTAGTGTCACACCCTTAAAATCCACTAACGGAGTTTTACCGTCAGAGGGTGTGAACTAACAGGATCGGAATCATTAGTTATAATCAAACCATAAGTAAAGTTTTCAAACCACGAAACATTTAAGTGTAAATAAGTGCGGAAGCGTAAAATCATAAACCAAGTGTTGCGTCACACAGGACGACTTAAAACCCAATTAATAACAGTTTAAAAACAAGTTTGCAAAAACGATAGAGTTCAATGTAATGCATGTTCCTATACCGCGTGCCCGCCTCGGCTACCTGAGAATAACATACTAAAAGTGTCAACACGGGGTTGGTGAGTTCACAAGTTTATATAAATAAAGCGTTTGCGTTTGCGTTTACGTTTCGCGTTACCAGATAATGTTAAATCAATTATATATCTATAGGTAGCTAGCCTATAAAACAAGTATTACTAAGTGTTCGACACCGAAGCCGACTGTTTATCAATTGCCTTGCCACCATGTCTACCACGACCATGGAAAATGTGTTAGCCAAGATTACACCCACTCGACCTCCAGTCGAGTTTAGAGTTGGGTGGGGTTTGTCAAACCCAGTAGTACTACTCAACAGTGACTCGCTATTATACAAATACTAAACGGTTCGATGTTATGAAGGACTTTAGTTGGTTCGTTTGCCACTTAGCCTTTACAAGTGATATATAACTAATATAAAAATCTAAAGCGTTTTGGTGTATGTATTCTCCCCCAAGTAAAAGCGTTTAAAAGAGTAAAAGGGGAATGTGAAACTCACTGTTTGCGAAGAATTCAAAAACAAGTCAACCAAGAGACGAGCGTCACAGAAAATCCTCACTAGCGTTCTAAAACAAGAATGAGATTTTCTAAGTGTTGGAACTATTATTGAGTCTCTAGACTCGGCACTTAATACCTATGCATATGATACGTTTCGTGTTTCGTTTGTGAATTGTGTGTGACTCAACAAACACATTGGTGATAGTTACATGTGTGAACAACTACTTACGTGTCAAGTATTAATATTGTACATTACTAGCAATCATTCCCCACAAGGGCAATTTAGTCAAAAACATAGCAATTATCTAACAACAAGCACGTTTCATGTATTTTCATATAGTTCAGTAGCTAGTTTTATCAAGACAGATTTCTACTTGAAAGATTACTCTATTCAACAGATCATAACATATCAATTAATTCACCAAAAATCGTCACAAAAGCACACATGAGTTAGGTTTCCAGAAATATTTTTATTTTATTTTTATTCTACATAGATTTCTTACAATGATCAAAAACATTACAGTAAACTCACAGCAGTCAAAATCATGCGCAACAGAATGATATTTGTTATTCCCGTTAAATGGTAATTCCAATTAATACAAGACTAATTGGGTTAGGTTCTTAACTCAACTTGTTAACTTCCAGAAGTGGAACCAACCCATTTGGTCTTGTAGTTTATGATATATCATAATTACAAAACAGCCTAACAGCAGACCTCACAATTCAGACTTGCACTTCAGTTTTGTAAAATAATAAAAGTTAACTTTTACATGTCCAAAAATTACAAACTTGGACTTTATAGAAACTAGACTCAACCTAGGACACAGTAGTGTTAATAATTTCGACCAATTACCACATTAACATTCAGTTACAGTCATCTAAACATAAACTTAACAATCTGTCCAGTACCAGAACTCAACATAACAACAATCTATAATCCATAATTCATGCGTATAACACTCTAGACACAATATTTACCAACCATGCATATCAATCTCACATTACATACATAGTTAGGGTTTTTCTTGAAAGTTTAAATCAAAGAACAAGTGATTAACAAACAACAATAACACAACTAGTTATCAATTCACTAGCTAATCATCATCAAGCATATAATCAAACCCTAACTCATCTTAATCATCAATTTCGTGACTTAGGGTTTTGGATTAACCCATTCAAAATCAAAATTAAACATATAGAATGCATAGAGTAGTTGTTAATACCTTCCTAGCACCTTAATTCTTCAACAAAACTTGAAAACCCTTGTATGTATGTGTGTGTAGTGTGACAGCATCGAAGGGAGAAGGGGAGGGGGGCGATCGGGTTTGGGAAGGGAGGAAGGAGGTTAGGGTTTTGTTATTAATTAATAATAACATGTTACACAATGGCCCCTCAACTTTTAGTTATTACTTTTCTAGCATAAAGTAGCGTTTTGCATCTTGAGTTAATGTTCTACACAATATTATCAAATAACACATAAGCCTAACACATAATTATCAAATAATTATTGTTTTGATGTTTGTCGTTTATTCACCAATGGTTTGCGTCAACTCGTTTGCGTTTCGGTGCAATCCCGAAAGACTACATGTGTAGTGATTGTCAAGCGTCATTTAAAACCCTAGTTTAAATGTAATGAGATGTGCGTTATAGATCAAGTGATCTTAAGTTTGAATTGACGGAGTTTGGATTAACGGAGTTAACCTGAAATTGACGAGTGTCACATCATTCCCATGTTGAAAGAATTTTCGTCCCGAAAATTTGAGTCAAGTCGCGATGGGTGTCTGAAAAAGAAAGACAAATTTTCAGTTTGTCATATCATCCCCTAGTAGAAAGAAATTTCGTCCCGAAATTTAATTCATACCTCTTGTGATTTCTGACGGTTTGACGGCTTTCGCGGTTTTCGGTGTTTGGTCAACCCTTCAAAAAGGTGAGGATACTTTTTCATCATTTGGTCCTCGCGTTCCCACGTGAACTCCGGTCCACGTCTCGAGTTCCAACGAACCTTAATGATTGGAATTTTGCTGTGCTTGAGTGTTTTGGTTTCCCAATCCAAAACTTCGACTGGTTCTTCGATGAAGCGTAGCTGTTCATCAACTTGCAACTCGTCCAAAGGAACTGCTTGGGTTTCATCGGAAAGGCATTTCTTCAAATTGGATACATGGAATACATTGTGTATGCTACTGAGTTCCGTTGGCAAATCCAGTCGGTACGCTACCGGACCAATACGCTCAATTATCCGGTAAGGGCCAACGTATCGAGGATTGAGTTTGTTTCGCTTTCCGAAGCGAACTACACCTTTCCAAGGTGAGACTTTGAGTAATACTTGATCGTTCACTTGAAATTCAAGAGGCTTTCGGCGATCTCGTGCTGCTGCCATGCGGTTTCGGATTTGGACAATCTTTTCAGAGGTTTCAAGTACTAATTCTGGACCAGTGATTTGGCTATCACCCACCTCTGCCCAGCAGAGAGGTGATCGACACTTTCATCCGTACAACGCTTCAAACGGCGCTGCTTTAATGCTTGCGTGGTAGCTGTTATTATACGAAAACTCTACCAAAGGTAAGTGAGGTTCCCAACTTTTTCCGAAATCCAACACGCATGCACTCAACATGTCTTCCAAGGTCTAAATGGTGCGCTCACTTTGCCCATATGTCTGAGGATGGTATGCTGTGCTCATATCATGGTGGGTGCCTAGTGCACTCTGTAGTGACTTCCAAAAGTGCGAAGTGAAGCGGGTATCTCGATCAGATATGATTGAGACAGGCACTCCGTGTCTAGACACTACTTCTTTCATATAGATACGAGTCAGTCTTTCCATTTTGTCCGATTCCTTGATTGCTAAGAAATGCGCAGACTTAGTCAACTATTCAACGATCACCCAGATGATATCACATCCCGTCGGTGTTTTGGGTAATCCCGTGATGAAATCCATGGAAATGTGTTCCCATTTCCACGTTGGAAGTTCCTGTTGCTGTAGCAGACCAGATGGTTTCTGATATTCTATTTTGACTCTTGCACAAGTCAAACATTTGCTCACGTAGATGGCAATGTCGGCTTTCATGTTTGGCCACCAGTAAAGTGCCTTTAGTTCATGGTACATTTTATCTAAGCCAGGGTGGATGGAATACGGGACTTGTGTGCTTCGTCCATCACTAGGGTTCTCAGCTCTCCGTATCGAGGGACCCAAATCCGGTTTTAGAAAAATCGGACCCCGTCCGATTTGGTTTCAAGTTGCTTGTTCATACCTCGCATGAGTTCTGATGGGAGATTGTCGTCTTTCAAGGCTTCGAGTTGTGCATCGCGAATCTGATCGGGTAAGTTGGCGTGAATCGTGAGTTGTAATGCTCGCACTCGCCTAGGTTTATCGGTTTCTTACCTGCTGAGAGCATCGGCCACTACATTGGCCTTGCCAGGGTGGTACTTGATGGCACAATCATAATCCTTAAGCAGCTCGACCCAACGACGTTGTCGCATGTTCAGCTCCTTCTGATTGTAGATATGTTGGAGACTCTTGTGGTCGGTATAAATGGTAAACTTGGTACCGTACAAGTAATGCCTCCATATCTTAAGAGCAAACACCACAGCTCCGAGTTCCAAGTCATGGGTCGTGTAGTTCTTCTCGTGAATCCGTATTTGTCGAGAGGCATAGGCTATAACTTTCTCGAGTTGCATCAGCACGCAACCGAGACCTTGTATCGATGCGTCACAATGTACCTCAAAATTTTCTGTTCCCTCGGGAAGGGCTAGGATAGGGGCGCTACAGAGTTTGGTTTTCAACAGTTGGAAAGCGTATTCTTGCGCGTCACCCCAATTGTACTTAGTACCCTTGTGAGTCAAAGCGGTGAGGGGTTGAGCAATCTTTAAAAATCCCTCGATGAAATGTCGGTAGTAGCCAGCCAGTCCTAAGAATTGTCGCACCTCAGTCGGAGTCTTAGGTGCTTCCCAGTTTTTGATGGCCTCTACTTTGTCGGGATCGACATGGATACCATTCTCATTGATCACATGTCCTAAGAAGTAAACCTCACGAAGCCAAAATTCGCATTTCGAGAGTTTAGCGTATAGTTGTTCCTTCTTTAGCAATTCTAGGATCAACTTCAGGTGTTCTTCTTGGTCGGCCTTGTTCTTGGAGTAGACGAGGATATCATCAATAAAAACAATCACAAACTTGTCGAGGTACGCCTTGCATACTCGATTCATGAGATCCATAAATACGGCTGGTGCGTTGGTTAAGCCAAAAGGCATAACCGAAAACTCGTAGTGACCGTTCCGAGTTCTGAATGCCGTCTTTGAAATGTCTTCTTCGCGCACTCTTAATTGATGGTAACCAGATCTCAGATCGATCTTCGAGTAGTAACTCGATCCTTGAAGCTGGTCGAACAGATCATCAATTCGGGGTAAGGGATAACGGTTCTTGATTGTCACCTTGTTCAGCTCTCGGTAGTCGATGCACATGCGGAAAGTCCCGTCCTTCTTTCAAAGAAATAAGACAGGGGCTCCCCATGGTGATGAGCTAGGTCGGATAAAACCTTTATCCAACAAGTCTTGCAATTGAGTGGACAACTCCTGAAGCTCCGCCGGTGCGAGCCGATACGGGGCTCGTGCTATGGGTGATGCACCAGGGGCTAAATCGATTTGGAACTCGACTTGTCGAATAGGTGGGAGTCCAGGCAAATCCTCCGGGAAGACTTCCGGAAAATCTCGCACAATCGGTATGTCTTCGATTCGCTTCTCCTCCGCGGGTTTCTCGACAATATGGGCTAAAATTGCTTGATGACCCTTTCGTAAATATTTATGCGCCTTCATGAGGGTGATGATGCGGGTGGTCATGCCGCTCTTCTCGCCCTGGATCGAAATGATCTTGCCCGAAGGGGTAGTGATGTGGACCATCTTGTCGTGACATATAATCTCCGCTCGGTTCTCGGATAGCCAGTCCATGCCGACAACGACATCGAAACTACCAAGTGTAAAAGGTATGAGGTCGATATCAAAGGTATGACCCGACAGTTTCAACTTACATCCCGCAAGTACATGAGTTGTTTCTATAGACTTACCGTCAGCTAATTCAACAGGAAACTTAGCATCTAACGGGGTTGGGTTAAGTCTAAGAGTTTACTAAAGGCTTTCGATACAAAACTCCTATCAGCTCCAGTGTCAAACAAAACAGAAGCAAAACAGTCGTTCACAGGAAACTTACCGGTAACCACATTCGGATCGTTGCGGGCCTGGCCCGACCCAATGACGAAAGCTCTACCTTTACCACTGCTTCCGCCACTACTGCAGCCTCCATTGTTCTCATTCTGCTTTAGTTTGGGGCAATCCTTCTTGAAATGACCCTCTTGACCACACTCGAAACACCCTTTAGTCGCCGTAGGTTGTTCAGGAGCACCCTTTTCCGCTAGGTCTCCCCTTCATTCTTTGGCCTGATGACCCATTTTTCCGTATCTCAGACACTTGATACGGTCGCATGAGCCAGCATGGTGATAGTTGCACTTGTTGCATTTCGGGTACTTCCTAGCATAGCCACTCAAATCCTGCCCGCCACCGTTGTTGTTATTGTTGGAACCCTGATTATTGAAGCTACGAGCGAGTTCGGGCTTACGGTAGTGTTGTTGCCGAGGGGGGTTCGATGATGAGGACCTGGTGTTGTCGAATTTCCTCTTTCCATTACTCGAGTTGTTGTTGTTGTTGTCAGTGATGGAGTTGTCTCGGGTTTTAGAGGTTGAACCTCTAGGTGGTAACGCACCTTGTGTCACTGCCTGGTCCGTCAGTTTGTGAGCTAACCGGATCGCTTGTTGAATTGTAACCGGTTTGGAAGACGTCACCATAACCTGAATTTGTGGTACCAGCCCATCGATATACATCTCGATTCTCTTACTCGGCGGGTCTACCATCCGTGGACACATTACAGCTAGCTCATGGGAACGAGTGGTGTAGGCTTCAATCTCGGAACCCACCATTTTCAACGACCAAAACTCAGATTCCAACTTCGCGATTTCCTCTCTAGAACAATACTCTTCCCGCATCATATTCTTGAATTCTTCCCAGTTCATAGCGTTCGCCAAATCCAACCCAAGAATTTGCACGTTGGAGTTCCACCAAGTGAGAGCAGAATCTTCCAGTGTTCCAGCAGCAAATTTGACCCTACTGGCGGGTGGACAGTTACAAATCTCGAAAGCTGACTCGGCCTTCTCAGCCCAACGCAGGAAACCTATGGCTCCCTCAGTGCCCTTAAACGAATTGGGCTGGCAATCCAGGTAGTTCTTGAAAGTACACGCTCCAGCTGGACCTCCGGCTTGATTCTGAACATGTGCGGCTAGAGCTGCCGCCGCATGGTCATTCAATAGGGTTTGGAGTTCTGCTGCGGTTAGGTTGATGTTACCGCGACCGTGCCCAGCGCTTCTTCCAGCCATTTCCTAGAATCACAGCATAAAATGTTAGACATGAATTCTCGGTTTCATATGCAACACACCATACATGTAATAAAAAGATAGGTAAGAAAGAAAAATAAAAGAAGAAAACATCACATCACAACCATATAATAATCCAAATAATAATTCATGATTAAAACCATTGTATTCGCTACAAAGTATTTAAAACCAATCCTTAAAATCATAGAAAATAATAGTTTGGATGGAGAGAACCCCTTCGTCTAGGTGTTATCATTCTCAGATGTCATCGTCTGAGGACACCTCTGAGTGTGCCTCCGGCTCAGCCGGTTCTTCCTCCGGTTCCTCATCGGGTTCTTCCTCAGGTTCTTCCTCGGGTTCTTCCTCAGGTTCTGCTGCATTCTGGGCAATTTGCATCTGTAAGATATCACAACGCTCTAGTGCTATCATTGCACGGGATCTCGCCACAAGAAGTTGCTCTTGCAAATCTATCATCTCGGCTTGCATTTTTCTCATTATCTTCATTTGTTGATCGTTAGCCTCCTGCGCATCCCTCACAACTTCCTTCAGGAGGAAAATTTCTTTCCTAGCCTTGGTTCCATCTCTTAATAATTCGGGAACGTTCACTTTCGCCGAGCGAATAAAATCTGCGTCACGCTCTAGACAGGAAACAACAGCTGCGAGAACACGCTCTATCGGTTCGGTTGTGGGTGGTAGGGTGTTGGGGTATGCAGGACGGCTCGGGTGAGGTAGTGGGGGAACTTGTTCGCGATAAACCATACGCCTGATCAGACTCGGGTACCAATCCCAGCTAACTCATCGTCATACATGCCTCCAGATAGGCGATACCACTTCGGTGCAGGGGCTTCTAGTTCCGGGGCTACTCGGGGTGGCGACGAGGTAGGTAGTTGCGGTTCCTTTCCATGGGCATGAGTCAACTGGTCGGATGATGATGATGGTGGCGTCCACATCCCTATAGGTAAGTCGTGTATGCGCACGTATGAGTGAATGAGGTAAGAGATAAGGATAATGAAAGACTAAATAAAGTATATATGCAGTGCGTAGAAATTATAACTAATGGGTCGTTGCGGTTATAGTCTAGTATGCATGCAATTCTAGTTCGCTATAACCAATGGCTCTGATACCAATCTGTCACACCCTCAAAATCCACTAACGGAGTTTTACCGTCAGAGGGTGTGAACTAACAGGATCGGAATCATTAGTTATAATCAAACCATAAGTAAAGTTTTCAAACCACGAAACATTTAAGTGTAAATAAGTGCGAAAGCGTAAAATCATAAACCAAGTGTTGCGTCACACAGGATGACTTAAAACCCAATTAATAACAGTTTAAAAACAAGTTTGCAAAAACGATAGAGTTCAATGTAATGCATGTTCCTATACCGCGCGCCCACCTCGGCTACCTGAGAATAACATACTAAAAGTGTTAACACGGGGTTGGTGAGTTCACAAGTTTATATAAATAAAGCGTTTGCGTTTGCGTTTACGTTTTGCGTTACCAGATAATGTTAAATCAATTATATATCTATAGGTAGCTAGCCTATAAAACAAGTATTACTAAGTGTTCGACACCGAAGCCGACTGTTTATCAATTGCCTTGCCACCATGTCTACCACGACCATGGAAAATGTGTTAGCCAAGATTACACCCACTCGACCTCCAGTCGAGTTTAGAGTTGGGTGGGGTCTGTCAAACCCAGACAGACCCCACCCAACTCTAAACTCGACTGGAGGTCGAGTGGGTGTAATCTTGGCTAACACATTTTCCATGGTCGTGGTAGACATGGTGGCAAGGCAATTGATAAACAGTCGGCTTCGGTGTCGAACACTTAGTAATACTTGTTTTATAGGCTAGCTACCTATCGATATATAATTGACATAACATTATCTGGTAACGCAAACGCAAAACGCAAACATTTTCTTTATTTATATATGTGAACTCACCAACCCTGTGTTGACACTTTTAGTATGTTATTCTCATGTAGCCGAGGCGCGCGCGCGGTATAGGAACATGCATTTCATTGAACACTATCGTTTTGCAAACTTGTTTTTAAACTGTTATTAATTGGGTTTTAAGTCGTCCTGCGTGACGCAACACTTGGTTTATGAATTTACGCTTCCGCACTCATTTAGACTTAAATGTTTTCGTGGTTTGAAAACTTCATTTATGGTGTTTGATTATAACTAATGATTCCGATCCTGTTAGTTCACACCCTCTGACGATAAAACTCCGTTAGTGGATTTGAGGGTGTGACATGACATGTAGTTCTTGAAACGCCACTTGAATTCGTCAAAATTATTGTCCTATTTGAGTAGTTTTTGGAGGTTTGTTGACTTCATTCTCAAAGATCATGATGTTCTTCAATGCTTAAGTTTCAGTAGTCATCATGCAAATTAGTGATTTATTAAATAGTCCAATAACTTGTTCTATCAAAAGTTTCAAGTACATACGGATCGAATTGAAAATGAATCAAATCAAATTGTTAAACAAATCAAATAGGATTTCAATCGAATCGAATAGGAAATGGAATCAAATCGAATGGAAAAAGCAATCGAATCGAATAGAGACTCGGCTCGATTGGTATTGAATTTTGATTCGATTGGCTTCTGAACTCGACACTAATGTTTTGTTATTCAATTCTAATCATTTGACACTCGATTCGAATGAACTGGAATTCGATTAGATCTGGTTTTCAGAAAGTACGAAATTTACTCTTTACACGTCTTTTCACACAAGTACACCTTTATCCACTTATAGAAACTTGATTGGAACCCTTTAAACACTTATAGATCTAGAAACACAAGTTTTTAAACTCAAGCCACACAATCTTCTTGAATCGTAACATTTTTAGCAAATAACAAACACAAGAACACACATCTTTACAAACCCGAATCCTTTAAACAAACTTATTTCAAGCTTGCAAACACACATTTATCAAACAAGTGAACCCGTAGACCCACTATAACACTTGAATACAAGTCTTCAACACATGAACAAGACCAAAATACAATGTTTACCCAAGAACCGCAACTAATAGAACCAAAAGCTCTGATACCATTTGTTGTTCCTTAGAATGGATCAAACAACTAAAGTTCTTAGATCAATTTCACTACTAGCTAGCAGAATTAACAAGTAGAGAACCGAGATATCGAATCTTGTTTGGTTGAGTTATTACCCAATTGGTAAGGGAGAAAGGAGTAAAGAGAAGTTGGTGAGAGTATAACATATTTGTTTTTGAAAAAGGTTGGGATGTGTATGGGTAAGCTTCCCTATTTATAGGGGAAGCATCCCATGCCCCCATTGTATTATGGACGGCTCAATGGGCTCATTATACATGGTCTCAGCTCAAACATACAATCAAAGAAACCGACAAGCTAACTAAATACATCGTGGACTAAACAAATACAAAAGACTGATATACAAAACGGGGCTACATTTTCAATGTCTATTTTATATAAGATTTAGTCAAAGTTGTCTATTTCGGTAATCTTCCCATGTATTAGCTAAATCACTTGTGGCACGTGACAAATATCATTGATAGAGTGATTATATGATTTTTCATGTTGTTGAAAGGAATCATAGTGGATTCACTCTAAACATCATGATATAAAAAGATTATTTTAAGAAACTAAATTACAAAAATATTAGCTGAATCACTTGTGGCACGTGACAAATATTATTGATAGAGTGGTTATATGTTTTTGCATGTTGTTGAAAGGAATCATAGTGGATTCACTCTGAACATCATAATATAACAGGATTGTTTAAGAAATTAAATTACAACAATATGAACAACAATTATATATATATTAACTAGTTTTTATTCTCCGTATTACGGGGGTTGCTTTATATTATTTGTTCTAATATTTATTTATTTTTTGTATTTATATTTTTTTTATTGTATGAAAGTTAATAATATACTTATGGTTTGATGATAAATTGTTTGATAAATAAATGAGATGTTATAACTCGGTTTAAAAACTATATGGTTTTGATGAGACCCAAGACCCGTTTATTTCTTTTACTATAAAATTGGTTTTTTAATTATAAATAATATTTATGAAAGTTAATGATATACTTATGGTTTGAAGAGACACAAGACCCGTTTATATTTTTTACTATCAAATTGGTTTTTAATTTAAATAATATATATATATCTTTTTTAAAATAAATAAGATATTAATTTTTAGTATATCCTATTTTATAGGATTTTTACATCAATAATTTGGTGAGAATAATTTTTTATTGATGGAGATGTTATAACCCGTTTAAGGAATATCTGGGTTTGATAAGACCCATACCCATGAATTCGGGTCAAATGCATGAGAAGTTATCATTTAGAAATCAAGCAAATCTGGTGACTCCAAAAAAGGGGAGCGACCATATCGTGACACGTAAGATTTTTTTGATTTTCGTTTATATATATTATAGATAGATTTGAAAGTTTCTGTTACTCACAATTGTAACTGTGCTAGTCCGACAAGTTTTCAAGCATGTGATACGACTCCCTAAAGCTTTATTGTTGGCAGCTTGTGATTGCTTGATTTGGATTCATGTCTCTTGGTTTTGGGAAGTCATGGCTGTTAAAACTAGGGTGTATTGTATGACGATGGTTGTTGCTTCCCTCGCCGCTGATTGTAACCGATTTCGATCTGCGAACCCCAGGAGACAATCGTGCGGTGGTGGCGGTGCTCCGATGATTGCTTCTTGTGCATTTTATGATCGATTGAAGAGGTGAGTTTTCAGTTTATGCTTCCATTCGTGTTCATGTTTATTGGATCAGCGCATGTTATGTTCTATGCATTATGATTACAAATATATCTAATTAAACTGATGTGTATACACATCTCAGGTCTGATTAATGTTTAGTTGGAGAATTGAATTTGATTCGGTTTACATTTTGATAGTAGTTAGTAATTAGTTTGTATGATGCCTCTTAGATTGAGTGGTTATATTTGGTCGTTAGTTTAGAAAAGATAGAAATAAGAAGATTTTTTTTAATTAATAGACATGAGTATAAGAACATAAGCGATTGATTCTATGTAAGAAGAAATTATGAGGAAACTGAAAGATGTAGTTTTAAACTAACAACTTATGATACTTTTTCAAACATGATTCAAGTCAAAGTTTAATATGAAATATTATGAATGAACTTATCACATGTTAGCAAAAGGTTTTTCTGGTTTAGCCATCTGTTTGTTTGCTTACCTAAATGATAAATAAATGAACAAAAGTTTCATTTAGTGTTGTAGAGCAATACACTCACATGAGAAAACACCATATATTTACTTTAAGCCTGAATATTCATAATCATTATCATTTACACAAAATATTTTTTTGAATAATTAGAACGAATTAGTTTTTGCTTTAGTTGATAAGATTATAAGATGGTTTCTAATTTAAGTAAGAGTGGCAATTTGATATTTAATAAAGACTGCAACTTTTATAGCCTTATACATTTCATTTCAAATATTATTGAATGAAGCTGCATTTTATTATGAATTGATATATATTGTGGATTATTTTCAGCTTGTGCGTCTCTCGAGGCCGACAAATGGATCTGACAAAGCGTTATATGTACCAAATAGAGGCTATGAAATCATTATATATATAATTGAAAGTTTCAGTTACTCACAAAATGTCACTGTGATAGCCTGACAAGTTTTCAAGTGTGTGGTACAACTTATAAACGATTGTTTGTTTATGGTGGTGTTTCTTATTACTCCACCTTTCCACGACATTTTCTTTCTCAATCTCTCCATTGATTGTCCTGTGGTTTAAACTGAGAGGCTGTGATGATTAACTACGTTTGAGCTAATGCTATGATGATGAACTTAAGTGTGAATTTATCCGCATCTTGGTGTGGCAATCTTGAGGGTTATGTGATTGGAACTACTGATTCATTCACAGTACAACCAGAAGATTTTGCAGCCATGGTGGATTTATTCTCATTTGTTCTATTTTATGCAAATATGAGCCTCATACAATTGTTGATGATTAAATTGAATTATGCTTATGTCTCGAACTACATGTCAATTATTTTATGATCCTACATAATATAATTTGATTTGACCTTAAAAGTCAAACTATAGCTCTTAATATTGCATTGCATGAATATAGGAATTAGTGGATTATGTTTAAACATCTTACTTGCATTTCTGCATGTGCATTGAAAGGCATTCCAACTCTCAAGGTATAATTTGTTTTCACCTGTTAATATATCCTTTTTTAGTGTCATAATCTGATGAGTTGTTAGGTGATTGATGCAGTGTCAGATTCAAATATTCAGAACTTTATAGTAAAAGTAAAATTCGAAGAGAGAAAAGCCCAAAGAAATGCAAAATGTGAAAAGGATATACAGAGGAAAGGTCCAGATAGAAATTTGGGTGATTGAATGAATTCTTAATGATTTTGATTATGCATAGCGAAATTCGAATTGGCCTACTGCCTTAGGTAAGTCCACCAACTCTTAGTTATGTTTTTCCGGTTGTATGCCCGATTTAGTGATTTACGACAACTGCTAAACTTCGTCAGTTACATAGGGTTTGCTACTTTGCATGGTGGCGTGGCAGATTTCCAGAAAGGGAAACAAGAGAAGTCGCTGCCATTGCTTCGGCATAAGAGGTTTAGAAGAATGAAGAAACACTAACCGGACCCCGGACAGATTACTGGTAACCTGGGGGTTGGATAGCTGTTTCCCACGAGGGGTTAGACCCTTGGAAGATGGTTCTTCTGATAACCTGCAAAACAGACACCGTGAGCTCGTCACTGAGAAGGGGGGGGGGTTCCTCCTTGTGACCACCCTCCGGCGTGAGAATCAGACTAGATTGCTCTTTAAATATAAAAGTATATTAAGAGATTGCTAGAGCAGATATCAGGTATATTATGATGATAATGTAGTAAGGTATGATAAGATGAGATGGTCATACCATTTGTGGTATTTATAGCCGAAGGTAGGTTTCCAAAGAGGTATGGCCGGCTGCAACAGTATTCCTGTTCCACCAACAGTAGCCTACGCACGTGCCCTGCTGGTAGTTGGTGGGTAGGTAGCGGCTGATAGTGACCAGGCCTGCTGTATACTATTCCTGTTCCACCAACTGACGGCTACGCACGTGGTATGGCAGTAGTTGGTGAGTAGGCAGCGGCTAATAGTGATACAGTACAGGAGCATGCTGCTCGCCATACTGTATCAGTGAGCTGTCGTATCTCTGATCAGATCTTTCGCCCATACCTCGTCAGGTACAGTAAAAGATCCTTCAGTATACGGACTGGCTTATTTGGGCGGGAGTATTCCCCCTCCCGCCTCTGTGCGGGATTGCTCCCGGCTTGGCTCATTCCTTCAGGTGACACTGAATGATCGAGAGCTAAGTGCCTTGTGCGTGTAGTCATGCTGCGCGGGTGGCCTTCCCTAATGGCTTGTATCCGAGGCTGCGGGAACAGGCGGAGTCCTTCACCATTGGGAGGCATTTCCTGCGGGACCAGCTTGCGTACTGCGCGTAAGGACGTCACGTCTCTGAGCATGGTTGGTCCTGCGGATCCAGTTGGTCTCTGCGCAGACGTCCCTGTTTAAGGTGAGTCTTGCGGGTCCAACTGGGCTCTGCTGGGACCTACCTCTTCAAGTCCCCCCAGTCCAATGTTCTTCTCACGAGTGTTTAATAAAGTGAGGTGAACTTTTGGACTTGAGCAAAGGGTTTTGAAAAGGGTTTTGTAAGGTTTTCCATGGGGATTCTTTCCGCGGAAGTCCTTGTCACTTGCAGAAATGCCCGAGTTTCCTGCTTGGTCTTTGGGTATGATGCGGGTAGGTCTGTAACCTCCTCGCAAGTCAGGAGCATTGAGTCCCAGTTGTATGTATTTTCCATGAGGTTTTGGTAGTTTTGAACATAGTGATCAATTATGTTAAGACCACCAATTCCATCTTGGAGCTTCAAACAACGTAGTTCTCCACGTTCCCGCTATGCGGGGATGTTATTTCCGTTTCCGCAAGCATTGCCCAGAAGATCCTTCTTGGTTTCAATTCCCAGCGGAGCGCTAGGTATGTGAAGGGTTTTGCCTTAACACTGTACCTGCGCTCGTCTTACGGTTACTTTACTTCCAAGGTATTCCTGGCGTCAATTCCCTGCGGGTGCTAGGTATGTGAAGGGTTTTGCCTTTACACTGTACCCGCACCCGTCTTATAGTTACTTGGTTGCCGAGGTACTTGGCTTCAATTCCCTGCGGGTGCTAGGTATGTGAAGGGTTTTGCCTTAACACTGTACCCGCATCCGTCTTACGGTTACTTGTTCACCAAGGTTTTCTTGGCTTCAATTCCCTGCGGGTGCTAGGTATGTGAAGGGTTTTGCCTTAACACTGTACCCGCAGCCGTCTTACGGTTACTTGTTTGCCAAGGTTTATTTGGCTTCAATTCCCTGCGGGTGCTAGGTATGTGAAGGGTTTTGCCTTTACACTGTACCCGCATCCGTCTTACGGTTACTTGCTTGCCAAGGGGTAAGGGGTATTTTCCCGCTTACTTTTTAATATTTTCGAATTTTGAATTTTGAAATTCGAAGAGTTGGTGAAAAGATAACAGTCCAAACCTCTGAAACGTCGTGCGACGGTTTCTTCTGACTGTGTCAGGACGTGCAGGAAGTTATGGTGACGTGACAGAACATGGTCATTCCAGTTGCTTTTTCAGGCGCGTGGGCGCGATTTTTCGGGCGCGTGGCCGCGAAATTACTGGCATACGTCCTTTCAACAGCTGTTGCCAGCTTGCTTTTTGCCACGTGTCATAGTTTCATTGCACATTCGATTTCTCTCTCCTCCGCATTAAATTCACCGCATTAATTGCAATTACTATATAAAGGGGGAGAGGGTTATTTGCAATTCACACTTTTAACTCTTCTCTTCATCTTTAAGGCGATTTCCGGCGAATACTCCTTTATTCAATCGAGCATTCTCTCGAAATCGTTCTTTTCTTTCTGCAAGATGTCTTCTCGTGATGCTGAAGCTATAGCCGATGACAGGGGTACTGCTGGCGAGTGCCAGTGTGCTCTGCCCGGCGATCAGTACCGGTATGTTGTCAGGAAGTTCATGCTCGATCATCTCGAGCCTGAGTTTCCTGAATCCCACCAGACCGTGTACGATGCCCCCAGAGGCAAGATCGGGGTTTATGCTGCATTTTTTGTCTATGGGAATCTTAGATTCCCATTGACAAAATTTGTTTACCGTGTCCTTGAGAGGCACGGTGTTCATTTGACCGAGCTGCACCCCATGGCGATCGCCAAGATTCGCCATTTTGAGTGGGTGTGCCGGATTTTGGGCATCGAGCCCCATGTGGACCGCCTGATGACCTTCTATACCTGGAGGTGCATCCAGGGGTGGTACACCCTGACGACCCGTATTAAGGGTCTGAAGATTTGCGACACCGAGCGCAGTCTTCGCGCGTGGAAGCAGGAATTCTTCTATATTTCTGCCCGCGCCATCCCCCTTGCCATGAAGTTTAAAAATGGCCAAGCGATACCGAGCCTTCACGCCCCCAACTACCAGGAGGCGGAATGGTTTTCGAAGATATCCCGGATCCAATCTCCGGTTTACCGGTTTGCGGAATCCGGGATGGTTATGTTAGGGATGAGCCGGGTGTGGAAAGATGCGTCTCAGGTTCCCATCCTTCTCGAATACGGTTTGAACTCTATTCCCTATGGTATGTCTTGTCTTTCTTTTTGATACAAGTTTGTCTTCTAACTGTTTCTTTTCTTTCAGAGGGAAATAATTTGGAGTCGCTTCTGTTCCCGCGGGAAACCGACGGTCCCGCGCGGATGGGTACTCGTGCTCTGGACGAGGGCGAGTTGCCCATCCTGGAGCAAACGGCGGATCGTTTTGTGGAGGTCTATCCGCTGGGCCACGAGATCCTGAGCCACCGGCGGCCAGGTAAGGCGATATTCTTTCCTCAACCCCTTAATGCTGTACCCGCTGTTGGAATTCTTGACCTGTCTTCTTCTGAGGAATCCTCAGATGCTCCTCTACTGGTGCGGAAGAAGAAAGCTGCTGCCGGCGGGAAAGGGAAGGAGAAGGCCTCCACGGCTGGTCCGGTGGTTCTATCTGACTCGGAGTCAGATAGTGAAGAGGTGGCGGGGGACCCCGGTGGTGAGGAGACCACTGCTCCGGAGGCAACGACCGTTACCTCCGGAGAACCAACGAAGACGACGGTGACCGGTACCAAAAGGCCGGCTCCATCGGGTTCCTCCCCGCCCGTCCGTACGTTCAGGGTCAAGAAAACCCGTAAGTACAATCATAATGTCTTTGCAGATTTATTACTTCATAAATTTATCTAACACTTTCTTCTTTGTGCAGGCGTGGATGTTGACGCATTCCGGGGTGAAGCGCAGAGGAGTACCCTTCCGCCAATGACGGTAGGCTTGGTCAGCCTACCTGAGGCGTCGACCCAGGTGCCTGCGACTGCTTCCGCTGGTTCAGTTGCTCCCTCTGAGCAGACTGTTCCAGCTGAGAGGACGTCCCCGCCGGCCGTGAGTGCGATTTTTACAGCATCCTTCACAGAGCCGGCGGTTACTGCTGTTGCTGACTACGAGGCGGCGACCACGGCGGCGACCACAACGGCGACCACGGCGGCTGCCACCATGCCCGCGCCACCGGCACCGACGGCCGGACCATCAGGTACGCGCAGGGCGTCCCGCCGATCTTTGCCACCTTCCCGTCTGCCTGACCTGTTGGATGGATTTCCTATAGGTTCAGGTGATGGGTTTGGCGGCTATCGGCCTGTTATTGACCCTACAGGTGCGTAGGGTTCCTTTCTTTTTCCCTTGTTTTTTATCATCTTTTCCTTACTGCCTTTGTTTCTTTTGCAGTGTCGGATTCCAATGAAGTGTATGTTCCGCGATGGAACATACGCCGAGGAACAACCCTTCGTACCCCTGTGGAGTGCGTGGACTGGGCTCGCCACGCTGCTCCTCATGGTGCGTTGGGGGAAGCCATGGCTAGCTACCAGGAGGGTAGGCTAACCAATGAGCTTCGGGTTCTCCAGGCCCGGACGCAGCCACGCGTCGAGCTGCTTTGTCGTGAAAACGACAAGTTGAAAGCAGCTCGCGCCAAGGACGTATCTGAGGCGCGTGCTCTTCGGGAGGAGAACCAACAGCTGGCGGCAGCTGCCGCCGACAAGGAAAAGGCCTTCAAGGCCCTCGAGGTTGAAGTTCAGGCGCGACTCGAGGCCCGTTCCAAGGCTGCCCAAGCTGTGAATGAACAGCTTCGGCTGGCCAGGGAGACTGCGCGAAACGCAACCGAGAGGGCTGCCAAGGCTGAAGCCGTTGCTGAGCCTTTGCGTGTGGAGAATGAGGAGCTCAAGGCCAAATTAGAGGCTCTTCAACGCGCTCATGATGCCTTGGCAATGGAAGATGCCAAGAAACTCCAGGAAATCCTGGACCAGAGGGGGGTGCTTGACCACACCGAGCGGAAACTCAAGGGCGTCGAAGAGGCTGCCGCAAAGGAAGTTTTACTTGCCAACCTTAACAAGAGCGAAGCCGAACGCGCCCATAACGAAGCTCAAGCTGCCCTCCAATGGCTTCTTCGAGAAGCGTTGCCTCAGGTATGTTTAGTTTTATCTTCACGCTTTTCTTTTGTAAGAAAAGGTTCTAATACTTGTGTTTTCTTTGTAGGTTGTGCGTCGGGTCTTTTCAGAGACCTCTTACGATGATGCTATGACCGCAGCCCTCAACGCTTCTCATGAGGATGGGGAAAAGGCCGGCTTCCTGCTTGGTCTAGGGTTTGTTGAGAAAGGCGTCCCGCCTTCCAACTTCCCTTTGTTCGATGTGGATACCGAAGCCATTTATGACCAAGCATTGAACCAATACGCCGCCTTCCCGCATCCAGTGGTGGAGAAGGTGGACGAAGTAGCTGCTGCTGATGATGGGTTAGCTGTCCTCAAAGCGTTCCTCGAACCACCCCGTTCTTCTGACGGAGCGGGTCCAAGTGGAAGCGGCCCTGAAGCTTGATCCTGAAGATCCCTTCCCATTGCTAAGATAGACTTGTATAGTTTTATTCTTTTGGGCGGGTAGTTACCCGGCCATTCTTGTAATAGTTAATTTGTGAAATATAAAACTTTTTGCGTATAAGATTGTTATTTCCTTCTTTGGGTTCCTTGCTTTATAAACTTATGACTTGCATACTTAGTTTAAATTAGCAATTTTCCAAGTGTTTAGAATAAGAACCTTTGAACGTGGTTGATAATGGGTTAAAGTTTCGCTTCCTCCTTCGTGATTGTGCGGGTAGAACCGTCACTTGCACTTGGTAGGATGGCTAAACTTTAGCCTTCATCTGACCTGCGTGTAGGTTTTCCTTTTCGAAATTTCTAAGGCATTAAGATAAGTTAACCTTTGAACGTGGTTGATAATAGGTGTGAAGTTTTGTTTCCTCTTTCGTGATTGTGCGGGTAGAACCGTCACTTGCACTTAGTAGGATGGCAAAACTTTACCCTTATCTGACCTGCGCGTAGGTTTTCCTCATCCTTTGAGGATAAGTTAACCTTTGAACGTGGTTGATAATAGGTGTGAAGTTTTGTTTCCTCTTTCGTGATTGTGCGGGTAGAACCGTCACTTTCATTTAATGGGAGAATTGAACTTTTCCTTCAACTGACCTGCGTGAAGGTTTGCCACGTTATTGGGTTCGTGCGGGTAGGACCGCCTTCCCACGCAACGACTTCACGTAATGTGAATGCCGTCACCAGTGTTGCATAGTTTAACCGTTCGACGCGCGGTTGCGTGAAGGTTTGTCACGTTTTTTGGGTTCGTGCGGGTAGGACCGCCTTCCCATGCAATGACCTCACGTAATTATGCGGTGAAAACCGGCATATTAGTGTTCAGAAAAGTATAAATGTAAAATCATCAGCTTCGATGTTCTTAAAAGAGAATCATTTCCATTAGAAGTGGCTCTTGGCCTTTTCTTTACAAATTGGAATTGATTTACATGCAAACTGTGTAAATGAGCTCCCTTCCATGTTGGGATGGGAGCGCCATCGAGCCGATACGCACCTGGTTCGGGATCTCGTTCTTTACGCAGCATGTAGTCTCAATGTTGAAGCTGGAATTTTTATTCGTTTTCCCCAGCTGGGGTTCTACACGCATCCGCCTGCTCAGCCTTTATTGCGCCACGAGGTGCGCGAGCGTCCCATCTCTGACAAATGCTTCGACCATGTCTTTTACATCTATGCATTCTTCAGTGTTGTGGCCCTTTGTCTTGTGAAAGTCACAGTATTTGCTCCGATCAGCATCGTGACGATGTCGGATTATCGGAGGTTTTGGCCACGGGAGCTCTTCAGTGGCGAATATCTCAGTGACGCTTTTGGTGAGTGGCGTCCATCTGGAGTTTCGGTGCGACTGTACATTATCCCTTCCGCCCACTCTATGTTGCAAGCCGGATGAGGTGTCAAAGTTTACCCTTGACTGCCAAATGCCTAGCTTTCGCTTTTTATTTAGTCTGGCGGTGAGGACGTTGTCCTCTCTCGTCCTCTGGGTGTAGAGGTTTGTGCTCTGTGGGAGATCTTTACCCAGTTGCTTCTCCGTTTCCGCATAGCGTTTTGCTGCTGTCATGATGCCATCCCATGTGGATGGCATGCCATCTTTACCCGTTAGGGTGCGGATGAGCTCTGGGTCATGTGCGCCCTGGATGAAGGCAGCGCGAACAAGATCTTCGCTGATATTGCCCAAACTTAGCTTCTTTGAGTTGAAGCGAGTGATGAAGTTTGGCAGAGATTCATCTTCCTCTCGTATGCATTTGAGGATTGTCCATTGCTCCTCGGTATACTTCCGTTGCTGGCTGAAGTGTTGGCTAAACTTCTGCTGGAAGTCTGCCCAGTCGTAGATGTGGTTGACCGGTAGGCGATCAAACCAAGCTCTAGCAGCCCCAACAAGCGTCATTTGGAACATGTAGCACCACGTGGGTTCCGTCCAATTGCTGACGGTTGCCCCCGCTATGAACCTGTTCAAATGATCGTCTGGATCAGATAAACCGTCATATGTGCCTATGTTGGGCATTTGTTTGGCATTCTTTGGGGCGATTGCTTCAGCAATGTCCCTTGCAAATTTGGACGTTCCTGCATTTGCAACGTTTGGTCTGAACGTTTTAGAGAAGTCTCGTGGACTTCCACCTGTGCTTTTTGGTTTGAAGGCTTGTCCAAAATGCCTTTTCGGTTGGGATTCCGTTTCCTTACGCTTCCCTTTTGCCCTATGGCGAGGGTTCGCGTCGGAGTCGGATTCCTCCGAGTCATCCTCCCAGTATTCGAATTCGTCGGCCTGTTGCACGGAACGCAAGCGTTCGTCCAACTCAGCCTGGAATTCCTTTTGTCGTGCCTCCGCCCATACCTTAACTTCATCGAGAGTCTGGCGGGGGAGTCTTCGTTTCTCACACTGGGTATCGGTGGATCCCAGTAGTCGATCATTTACTGCACTTGCCCCAGCTTTGGTAAGTGGGGTAGTGTTCGTAAAATTTACTTCACTTGCCCCGGCTTCGGTAGCCGGGGTAGTGTTCGTAAAAACTGTGTTGCCGGTATTCCCCCTAGTAGCTGGGGTTGTGGTTACCGGAATTTCTCTAACCATCTTTGTAGAAGTTTGAAAAAACTGGAGAAAAATAAAGTTCTAGCTTTATGCACGGATGGCGCCAATGAAGAAACACTAACCGGACCCCGGACAGATTACTGGTAACCTGGGGGTTGGATAGCTGTTTCCCACGAGGGGTTAGACCCTTGGAAGATGGTTCTTCTGATAACCTGCAAAACAGACACCGTGAGCTCGTCACTGAGAAGGGGGGGGGGTTCCTCCTTGTGACCACCCTCCGGCGTGAGAATCAGACTAGATTGCTCTTTAAATATAAAAGTATATTAAGAGATTGCTAGAGCAGATATCAGGTATATTATGATGATAATGTAGTAAGGTATGATAAGATGAGATGGTCATACCATTTGTGGTATTTATAGCCGAAGGTAGGTTTCCAAAGAGGTATGGCCGGCTGCAACAGTATTCCTGTTCCACCAACAGTAGCCTACGCACGTGCCCTGCTGGTAGTTGGTGGGTAGGTAGCGGCTGATAGTGACCAGGCCTGCTGTATACTATTCCTGTTCCACCAACTGACGGCTACGCACGTGGTATGGCAGTAGTTGGTGAGTAGGCAGCGGCTAATAGTGATACAGTACAGGAGCATGCTGCTCGCCATACTGTATCAGTGAGCTGTCGTATCTCTGATCAGATCTTTCGCCCATACCTCGTCAGGTACAGTAAAAGATCCTTCAGTATACGGACTGGCTTATTTGGGCGGGAGTATTCCCCCTCCCGCCTCTGTGCGGGATTGCTCCCGGCTTGGCTCATTCCTTCAGGTGACACTGAATGATCGAGAGCTAAGTGCCTTGTGCGTGTAGTCATGCTGCGCGGGTGGCCTTCCCTAATGGCTTGTATCGAGGCTGCGGGAACAGGCGGAGTCCTTCACCATTGGGAGGCATTTCCTGCGGGACCAGCTTGCGTACTGCGCGTAAGGACGTCACGTCTCTGAGCATGGTTGGTCCTGCGGATCCAGTTGGTCTCTGCGCAGACGTCCCTGTTTAAGGTGAGTCTTGCGGGTCCAACTGGGCTCTGCTGGGACCTACCTCTTCAAGTCCCCCCAGTCCAATGTTCTTCTCACGAGTGTTTAATAAAGTGAGGTGAACTTTTGGACTTGAGCAAAGGGTTTTGAAAAGGGTTTTGTAAGGTTTTCCATGGGGATTCTTTCCGCGGAAGTCCTTGTCACTTGCAGAAATGCCCGAGTTTCCTGCTTGGTCTTTGGGTATGATGCGGGTAGGTCTGTAACCTCCTCGCAAGTCAGGAGCATTGAGTCCCAGTTGTATGTATTTTCCATGAGGTTTTGGTAGTTTTGAACATAGTGATCAATTATGTTAAGACCACCAATTCCATCTTGGAGCTTCAAACAACGTAGTTCTCCACGTTCCCGCTATGCGGGGATGTTATTTCCGTTTCCGCAAGCATTGCCCAGAAGATCCTTCTTGGTTTCAATTCCCAGCGGAGCGCTAGGTATGTGAAGGGTTTTGCCTTAACACTGTACCTGCGCTCGTCTTACGGTTACTTTACTTCCAAGGTATTCCTGGCGTCAATTCCCTGCGGGTGCTAGGTATGTGAAGGGTTTTGCCTTTACACTGTACCCGCACCCGTCTTATAGTTACTTGGTTGCCGAGGTACTTGGCTTCAATTCCCTGCGGGTGCTAGGTATGTGAAGGGTTTTGCCTTAACACTGTACCCGCATCCGTCTTACGGTTACTTGTTCACCAAGGTTTTCTTGGCTTCAATTCCCTGCGGGTGCTAGGTATGTGAAGGGTTTTGCCTTAACACTGTACCCGCAGCCGTCTTACGGTTACTTGTTTGCCAAGGTTTATTTGGCTTCAATTCCCTGCGGGTGCTAGGTATGTGAAGGGTTTTGCCTTTACACTGTACCCGCATCCGTCTTACGGTTACTTGCTTGCCAAGGGGTAAGGGGTATTTTCCCGCTTACTTTTTAATATTTTCGAATTTTGAATTTTGAAATTCGAAGAGTTGGTGAAAAGATAACAGTCCAAACCTCTGAAACGTCGTGCGACGGTTTCTTCTGACTGTGTCAGGACGTGCAGGAAGTTATGGTGACGTGACAGAACATGGTCATTCCAGTTGCTTTTTCAGGCGCGTGGGCGCGATTTTTCGGGCGCGTGGCCGCGAAATTACTGGCATACGTCCTTTCAACAGCTGTTGCCAGCTTGCTTTTTGCCACGTGTCATAGTTTCATTGCACATTCGATTTCTCTCTCCTCCGCATTAAATTCACCGCATTAATTGCGATTACTATATAAAGGGGGAGAGGGTTATTTGCAATTCACACTTTTAACTCTTCTCTTCATCTTTAAGGCGATTTCCGGCGAATACTCCTTTATTCAATCGAGCATTCTCTCGAAATCGTTCTTTTCTTTCTGCAAGATGTCTTCTCGTGATGCTGAAGCTATAGCCGATGACAGGGGTACTGCTGGCGAGTGCCAGTGTGCTCTGCCCGGCGATCAGTACCGGTATGTTGTCAGGAAGTTCATGCTCGATCATCTCGAGCCTGAGTTTCCTGAATCCCACCAGACCGTGTACGATGCCCCCAGAGGCAAGATCGGGGTTTATGCTGCATTTTTTGTCTATGGGAATCTTAGATTCCCATTGACAAAATTTGTTTACCGTGTCCTTGAGAGGCACGGTGTTCATTTGACCGAGCTGCACCCCATGGCGATCGCCAAGATTCGCCATTTTGAGTGGGTGTGCCGGATTTTGGGCATCGAGCCCCATGTGGACCGCCTGATGACCTTCTATACCTGGAGGTGCATCCAGGGGTGGTACACCCTGACGACCCGTATTAAGGGTCTGAAGATTTGCGACACCGAGCGCAGTCTTCGCGCGTGGAAGCAGGAATTCTTCTATATTTCTGCCCGCGCCATCCCCCTTGCCATGAAGTTTAAAAATGGCCAAGCGATACCGAGCCTTCACGCCCCCAACTACCAGGAGGCGGAATGGTTTTCGAAGATATCCCGGATCCAATCTCCGGTTTACCGGTTTGCGGAATCCGGGATGGTTATGTTAGGGATGAGCCGGGTGTGGAAAGATGCGTCTCAGGTTCCCATCCTTCTCGAATACGGTTTGAACTCTATTCCCTATGGTATGTCTTGTCTTTCTTTTTGATACAAGTTTGTCTTCTAACTGTTTCTTTTCTTTCAGAGGGAAATAATTTGGAGTCGCTTCTGTTCCCGCGGGAAACCGACGGTCCCGCGCGGATGGGTACTCGTGCTCTGGACGAGGGCGAGTTGCCCATCCTGGAGCAAACGGCGGATCGTTTTGTGGAGGTCTATCCGCTGGGCCACGAGATCCTGAGCCACCGGCGGCCAGGTAAGGCGATATTCTTTCCTCAACCCCTTAATGCTGTACCCGCTGTTGGAATTCTTGACCTGTCTTCTTCTGAGGAATCCTCAGATGCTCCTCTACTGGTGCGGAAGAAGAAAGCTGCTGCCGGCGGGAAAGGGAAGGAGAAGGCCTCCACGGCTGGTCCGGTGGTTCTATCTGACTCGGAGTCAGATAGTGAAGAGGTGGCGGGGGACCCCGGTGGTGAGGAGACCACTGCTCCGGAGGCAACGACCGTTACCTCCGGAGAACCAACGAAGACGACGGTGACCGGTACCAAAAGGCCGGCTCCATCGGGTTCCTCCCCGCCCGTCCGTACGTTCAGGGTCAAGAAAACCCGTAAGTACAATCATAATGTCTTTGCAGATTTATTACTTCATAAATTTATCTAACACTTTCTTCTTTGTGCAGGCGTGGATGTTGACGCATTCCGGGGTGAAGCGCAGAGGAGTACCCTTCCGCCAATGACGGTAGGCTTGGTCAGCCTACCTGAGGCGTCGACCCAGGTGCCTGCGACTGCTTCCGCTGGTTCAGTTGCTCCCTCTGAGCAGACTGTTCCAGCTGAGATGACGTCCCCGCCGGCCGTGAGTGCGATTTTTACAGCATCCTTCACAGAGCCGGCGGTTACTGCTGTTGCTGACTACGAGGCGGCGACCACGGCGGCGACCACAACGGCGACCACGGCGGCTGCCACCATGCCCGCGCCACCGGCACCGACGGCCGGACCATCAGGTACGCGCAGGGCGTCCCGCCGATCTTTGCCACCTTCCCGTCTGCCTGACCTGTTGGATGGATTTCCTTTAGGTTCAGGTGATGGGTTTGGCGGCTATCGGCCTGTTATTGACCCTACAGGTGCGTAGGGTTCCTTTCTTTTTCCCTTGTTTTTTATCATCTTTTCCTTACTGCCTTTGTTTCTTTTGCAGTGTCGGATTCCAATGAAGTGTATGTTCCGCGATGGAACATACGCCGAGGAACAACCCTTCGTACCCCTGTGGAGTGCGTGGACTGGGCTCGCCACGCTGCTCCTCATGGTGCGTTGGGGGAAGCCATGGCTAGCTACCAGGAGGGTAGGCTAACCAATGAGCTTCGGGTTCTCCAGGCCCGGACGCAGCCACGCGTCGAGCTGCTTTGTCGTGAAAACGACAAGTTGAAAGCAGCTCGCGCCAAGGACGTATCTGAGGCGCGTGCTCTTCGGGAGGAGAACCAACAGCTGGCGGCAGCTGCCGCCGACAAGGAAAAGGCCTTCAAGGCCCTCGAGGTTGAAGTTCAAGCGCGACTCGAGGCCCGTTCCAAGGCTGCCCAAGCTGTGAATGAACAGCTTCGGCTGGCCAGGGAGACTGCGCGAAACGCAACCGAGAGGGCTGCCAAGGCTGAAGCCGTTGCTGAGCCTTTGCGTGTGGAGAATGAGGAGCTCAAGGCCAAATTAGAGGCTCTTCAACGCGCTCATGATGCCTTGGCAATGGAAGATGCCAAGAAACTCCAGGAAATCCTGGACCAGAGGGGGGTGCTTGACCACACCGAGCGGAAACTCAAGGGCGTCGAAGAGGCTGCCGCAAAGGAAGTTTTACTTGCCAACCTTAACAAGAGCGAAGCCGAACGCGCCCATAACGAAGCTCAAGCTGCCCTCCAATGGCTTCTTCGAGAAGCGTTGCCTCAGGTATGTTTAGTTTTATCTTCACGCTTTTCTTTTGTAAGAAAAGGTTCTAATACTTGTGTTTTCTTTGTAGGTTGTGCGTCGGGTCTTTTCAGAGACCTCTTACGATGATGCTATGACCGCAGCCCTCAACGCTTCTCATGAGGATGGGGAAAAGGCCGGCTTCCTGCTTGGTCTAGGGTTTGTTGAGAAAGGCGTCCCGCCTTCCAACTTCCCTTTGTTCGATGTGGATACCGAAGCCATTTATGACCAAGCATTGAACCAATACGCCGCCTTCCCGCATCCAGTGGTGGAGAAGGTGGACGAAGTAGCTGCTGCTGATGATGGGTTAGCTGTCCTCAAAGCGTTCCTCGAACCACCCCGTTCTTCTGACGGAGCGGGTCCAAGTGGAAGCGGCCCTGAAGCTTGATCCTGAAGATCCCTTCCCATTGCTAAGATAGACTTGTATAGTTTTATTCTTTTGGGCGGGTAGTTACCCGGCCATTCTTGTAATAGTTAATTTGTGAAATATAAAACTTTTTGCGTATAAGATTGTTATTTCCTTCTTTGGGTTCCTTGCTTTATAAACTTATGACTTGCATACTTAGTTTAAATTAGCAATTTTCCAAGTGTTTAGAATAAGAACCTTTGAACGTGGTTGATAATGGGTTAAAGTTTCGCTTCCTCCTTCGTGATTGTGCGGGTAGAACCGTCACTTGCACTTGGTAGGATGGCTAAACTTTAGCCTTCATCTGACCTGCGTGTAGGTTTTCCTTTTCGAAATTTCTAAGGCATTAAGATAAGTTAACCTTTGAACGTGGTTGATAATAGGTGTGAAGTTTTGTTTCCTCTTTCGTGATTGTGCGGGTAGAACCGTCACTTGCACTTAGTAGGATGGCAAAACTTTACCCTTATCTGACCTGCGCGTAGGTTTTCCTCATCCTTTGAGGATAAGTTAACCTTTGAACGTGGTTGATAATAGGTGTGAAGTTTTGTTTCCTCTTTCGTGATTGTGCGGGTAGAACCGTCACTTTCATTTAATGGGAGAATTGAACTTTTCCTTCAACTGACCTGCGTGAAGGTTTGCCACGTTATTGGGTTCGTGCGGGTAGGACCGCCTTCCCACGCAACGACTTCACGTAATGTGAATGCCGTCACCAGTGTTGCATAGTTTAACCGTTCGACGCGCGGTTGCGTGAAGGTTTGTCACGTTTTTTGGGTTCGTGCGGGTAGGACCGCCTTCCCATGCAATGACCTCACGTAATTATGCGGTGAAAACCGGCATATTAGTGTTCAGAAAAGTATAAATGTAAAATCATCAGCTTCGATGTTCTTAAAAGAGAATCATTTCCATTAGAAGTGGCTCTTGGCCTTTTCTTTACAAATTGGAATTGATTTACATGCAAACTGTGTAAATGAGCTCCCTTCCATGTTGGGATGGGAGCGCCATCGAGCCGATACGCACCTGGTTCGGGATCTCGTTCTTTACGCAGCATGTAGTCTCAATGTTGAAGCTGGAATTTTTATTCGTTTTCCCCAGCTGGGGTTCTACACGCATCCGCCTGCTCAGCCTTTATTGCGCCACGAGGTGCGCGAGCGTCCCATCTCTGACAAATGCTTCGACCATGTCTTTTACATCTATGCATTCTTCAGTGTTGTGGCCCTTTGTCTTGTGAAAGTCACAGTATTTGCTCCGATCAGCATCGTGACGATGTCGGATTATCGGAGGTTTTGGCCACGGGAGCTCTTCAGTGGCGAATATCTCAGTGACGCTTTTGGTGAGTGGCGTCCATCTGGAGTTTCGGTGCGACTGTACATTATCCCTTCCGCCCACTCTATGTTGCAAGCCGGATGAGGTGTCAAAGTTTACCCTTGACTGCCAAATGCCTAGCTTTCGCTTTTTATTTAGTCTGGCGGTGAGGACGTTGTCCTCTCTCGTCCTCTGGGTGTAGAGGTTTGTGCTCTGTGGGAGATCTTTACCCAGTTGCTTCTCCGTTTCCGCATAGCGTTTTGCTGCTGTCATGATGCCATCCCATGTGGATGGCATGCCATCTTTACCCGTTAGGGTGCGGATGAGCTCTGGGTCATGTGCGCCCTGGATGAAGGCAGCGCGAACAAGATCTTCGCTGATATTGCCCAAACTTAGCTTCTTTGAGTTGAAGCGAGTGATGAAGTTTGGCAGAGATTCATCTTCCTCTCGTATGCATTTGAGGATTGTCCATTGCTCCTCGGTATACTTCCGTTGCTGGCTGAAGTGTTGGCTAAACTTCTGCTGGAAGTCTGCCCAGTCGTAGATGTGGTTGACCGGTAGGCGATCAAACCAAGCTCTAGCAGCCCAACAAGCGTCATTTGGAACATGTAGCACCACGTGGGTTCCGTCCAATTGCTGACGGTTGCCCCCGCTATGAACCTGTTCAAATGATCGTCTGGATCAGATAAACCGTCATATGTGCCTATGTTGGGCATTTGTTTGGCATTCTTTGGGGCGATTGCTTCAGCAATGTCCCTTGCAAATTTGGACGTTCCTGCATTTGCAACGTTTGGTCTGAACGTTTTAGAGAAGTCTCGTGGACTTCCACCTGTGCTTTTTGGTTTGAAGGCTTGTCCAAAATGCCTTTTCGGTTGGGATTCCGTTTCCTTACGCTTCCCTTTTGCCCTATGGCGAGGGTTCGCGTCGGAGTCGGATTCCTCCGAGTCATCCTCCCAGTATTCGAATTCGTCGGCCTGTTGCACGGAACGCAAGCGTTCGTCCAACTCAGCCTGGAATTCCTTTTGTCGTGCCTCCGCCCATACCTTAACTTCATCGAGAGTCTGGCGGGGGAGTCTTCGTTTCTCAAACTGGGTATCGGTGGATCCCAGTAGTCGATCATTTACTGCACTTGCCCCAGCTTTGGTAAGTGGGGTAGTGTTCGTAAAATTTACTTCACTTGCCCCGGCTTCGGTAGCCGGGGTAGTGTTCGTAAAAACTGTGTTGCCGGTATTCCCCCTAGTAGCTGGGGTTGTGGTTACCGGAATTTCTCTAACCATCTTTGTAGAAGTTTGAAAAAACTGGAGAAAAATAAAGTTCTAGCTTTATGCACGGATGGCGCCAATGAAGAAACACTAACCGGACCCCGGACAGATTACTGGTAACCTGGGGGTTGGATAGCTGTTTCCCACGAGGGGTTAGACCCTTGGAAGATGGTTCTTCTGATAACCTGCAAAACAGACACCGTGAGCTCGTCACTGAGAAGGGGGGGGGGTTCCTCCTTGTGACCACCCTCCGGCGTGAGAATCAGACTAGATTGCTCTTTAAATATAAAAGTATATTAAGAGATTGCTAGAGCAGATATCAGGTATATTATGATGATAATGTAGTAAGGTATGATAAGATGAGATGGTCATACCATTTGTGGTATTTATAGCCGAAGGTAGGTTTCCAAAGAGGTATGGCCGGCTGCAACAGTATTCCTGTTCCACCAACAGTAGCCTACGCACGTGCCCTGCTGGTAGTTGGTGGGTAGGTAGCGGCTGATAGTGACCAGGCCTGCTGTATACTATTCCTGTTCCACCAACTGACGGCTACGCACGTGGTATGGCAGTAGTTGGTGAGTAGGCAGCGGCTAATAGTGATACAGTACAGGAGCATGCTGCTCGCCATACTGTATCAGTGAGCTGTCGTATCTCTGATCAGATCTTTCGCCCATACCTCGTCAGGTACAGTAAAAGATCCTTCAGTATACGGACTGGCTTATTTGGGCGGGAGTATTCCCCCTCCCGCCTCTGTGCGGGATTGCTCCCGGCTTGGCTCATTCCTTCAGGTGACACTGAATGATCGAGAGCTAAGTGCCTTGTGCGTGTAGTCATGCTGCGCGGGTGGCCTTCCCTAATGGCTTGTATCCGAGGCTGCGGGAACAGGCGGAGTCCTTCACCATTGGGAGGCATTTCCTGCGGGACCAGCTTGCGTACTGCGCGTAAGGACGTCACGTCTCTGAGCATGGTTGGTCCTGCGGATCCAGTTGGTCTCTGCGCAAACGTCCCTGTTTAAGGTGAGTCTTGCGGGTCCAACTGGGCTCTGCTGGGACCTACCTCTTCAGAAGGTATTTTTTCTTATGCCTCCACGCAAATATTTTCTTTACAATATTATAAAGAATGTCTAATAAACTTTGATTGACTTTTAAACAAATTTGATCTGTTTATAAAACAACCATACTTGACTCATTTGTTGAAAAATTCTTTAACATATTCTCTCTGTTCATTCTTCATTCTTCTTTGCAGCATGCTAGACATGTTGATTTTGAGTGTGGACATATCCAACAAGAAAAGAAGCATAAACAAACAAGGACATGACATACATATTCCCAGGCTGCAAGTTACTACCACCATAAGTAACAACTCATTACTACCACCATAAGTAACCACTCAAAACAACTACTATTTGACATTGCTGATGTTGTTTTAATGAAGTTTGATATTTGTAACATCATTTTTTGAACTTCTGAGCGATGTCATGACCCCTCCGCGAAGCGCTGGTACACCAACTAGTTTCTTTATTATATTAAAATCAAACGATTGTGTAGATCGAACCAACAAGAATGACAAATTATTTAACAATAATTAGGAATTAAAGTTGATCTCCAATTTCGACAAATACTTCCATGTATCAATTCTAGCTAAGAGCATTCCCAACCTATCCATTATTCCCTTTAAGGGTTTTTATGTCCGGTTTTGACGGTTTTTAGGTCATACCGTTACCCGAATCATTCATAACGGTTTTTTGTGAAATTTAAGAATTTAAAATCGAACGAACCGTTATCAACAATTTGGTTCTGGTTTGATTTCACCGTTTATACTTGGTAATAAAGAAGTTGCTCAACCTCTTTATACTATTCGTTAGTATGCATAATTTTCTTAATTTTCCATTTTTCTATGACTATTACATTTCGAACTAATGTTTTAGGGTTTTTGATCGGCAGGATGATACATCGATTGGTGTAAAACTTAGCTCGAAACGTTGATCCAGATGACTTGGTTTTTGTTAATTTTAAATTCAAATTGCCGAATTAAAGCATTGGTACACCGTTTTGGAGCAATGTTTCGAAATAAGTTTTACATTAGTTGACTAGTATTCTCATTCCGGTCAAAATCCCTAAAATATTAGCTTGAAATTCGCGAAAAAGTATAACGACGTTAAGTCCTTTTTTAAAGGGGGACCATTGAGGGCAACTTTTTTAATTTAGAACAACTGGTGGCGATAAAATGAATAAAGATTATTACCGGCCAATACCATTTAATATGGATTATTAAAATTCAATAACCCAAATTTTATTTAGGGATAGAAGTTCAATGATATTGATTCAGGTTCCTAGGATTTGAATACAACTAATGAATACATTTAGTATGCAAAATACAAAGGGATACAACAATGAGAAGTGTGAGAATGATTTGTGACCACATAATAAATCTGTCAACAAAAAATTCAAAAACAATAATTAAAAAATCATAACTCAAGATATAAATAAAAAACAAAAAAGAATTAAAAACCAAAGTGTTTCCCCAGTCATTCTCGTTCTAAAAAAACCAACGAAAAGACACATTGTTGAGTAAAAAGACACAACGCCGAAAATGAATAAATAAAACACAATGATAAATCAAAAGACACAATAGGTCGCAAATTTAACACAATATCGAACAAAATATAACATAATGTTTGATGGTCGGTTAATTTGTATATGTTTTAGTTCGTTTATTATTTAGTTTTAACTGTTTATTCTAGAACTATCGATCCTTCATACGTGTATTATTGGATTTCAGGTCACATGCGTTAAAGTACTCAATATGGACCTGTTGAAGCACGGAATGAAGACCCGGGATGTCCAGCATGCGAAACGAGAAGTTTAGTAATGTTTGTTGGTGAGGAGACCCATCGCGATACGCGATGGGATCGCTTGAAGACCCATAGCGTGTCGCTATGGGTTTAAATTGAGCTTTGACTTTCTGGTCCATCGCAATACGCGATGTACCATTGAAGACCCCATCGCGATGCAGACAGGAAAATTAGGGTTAAATAATATCTTTCATGCTAAACAACCCCAACTCTGTTTTGACGAACCATAGGCGATTCCAGCAGCTCCAAGAGGCGATTTCCACCATTATAGCTTGTGCCAAGACCTTCCACATGATCCATATCATCCGTATCGAAGATTTGATGATGTCACGGCTCGGCTAATCTCCTAGAATCGCACCCGGGATGTATAGTTTGTAACCTTTTACAGTTTTTCTCATGTGATTAAGAATACTTGTGTATTGTTATTGATGATTGATATATGATTATTGATATTTAGTATTTCTGTGTGTTCGGTCGGTTTAGGTTTACGTTGGTCTGAACGATCTGTTACCAGTTGCTAGATAATTAGTCATATAAATATTTGGTTAGATTGAATACGATAAAACGTACAATTACCCTTAACCGAGTCACACTGGCAAGGACTGTTTGATAACCAGTGTCGTGTGTAAAGTAATTGTTGATGTCGAAGATTTTGTCTGATTGATCAGTTTTCAGTTAATCGTTAATAATCAATCTGTTAGGTTGCATGAGATCCTGTTGGTTGCTTACTTGAATTCCCGGGTGTGATTTTCTTTGTTAACTGTTTACAACTCGCTTGTTTGTTCGTTGCTTAGTTCTATAAACTCACATTAATTGCTTGCGTGATCAGCACTAAAACCATTTACTTCATAATATTAAATCTGTACACGAATTGCACTGACCACATACTACTTGTGATACGATACCCTACTTGCTCTAATTATTTAGAATAAATAGGTTTTTGATTGACTCAAACGACGGTCATCAAAATGGCGCCGTTGCCGGGGAGTAAGTGCGCTTTTTGTTTTTCGTGTTATTTGATTTTCGTGTTTAGTTTAATTTTTAGTTTTTAGTTTAAATTTTATTTTACTTTATTTTATTTGTATTTTTTTAATTTTACGCGGGTTTTGTTAGTTGGGCAGATTACAGGTTTATGCGCACCCGCCATTCGGGCCGACAGTCTCCGTTCGTTTACGAGCCCGAAATCGAGAGGTTAGCTCTGCAGAACCGAGTGCAAAACAGAAACTCATAAATGGAAGAACAAAACCAGAATCAGAACCAGAACCAGAACCAGAACCAAAACGAAAACCAGAACCAGAACAATAACCAAAGCCAAGATCCACTTCCACAAACCAACATGTTTCACCTAGACAACATACCCGACCCAACAAACTTCAATAACCAGAATAACCAAAATAACTCAGCTCGTGCCTCTAGAACCCGAAATCAAAACCGGAACCGAAACCTTAACCGAAACTTAAACCTCAACTTTGATCAAGCCGGACCATCCGCTCCAAATAATAATCCCAACCTCCGAGTTCGGATAAATCTCGATGATGTTCAACCGAGTATTCCGACAGAAGATGAAGATGAAGGGGAAAATAATAATGGAAATGAAGGTTTGGAGATTGATGACGAGGTAGTTGAGCCCGAAAACAAGGTTGCTGAACTAGAGATCAAGGGTGATAATAATTATGAAGATGAGGTGGATGAGCCGGTTAATCAAAGACGAGCTGAACCCGTTAACAGAAACAGAAGGGATCGAGAAAGGGTAAATCGGGCGGAACGGCCCGAAAGAGTTCGTGGTATTCCGGTTAACCGGGGCGGTATGGGAAACCCCGGGAGGCAGAGGAGAAATTACATAGCCCCGGCTCATGGTGTTAACAGTCGGTTCAGACCGGCTATCTCAGACGGAGCATCCCCGTTGGTTCCACTGGAACAAGTTCAGGGACAACAAACTTTTAAGTCCTGGCCATCCTACATCAACATCGTTCCTCACTTTAACGGGATGGCTTCGGAAGACCCGTATTCACATTTAACCGATTTTTCGTCTATCTGCGGGACTATTGGTGAAGGTACATTTGATCAAGATGAAATCTGGTTGTGGTTATTCCAGTTCTCGTTAAAAGACAAAGCAAAATTATGGTTTAATTCAATGCCGATGCATAGTATCATAAATTGGGACGAGATGCAACAAGTTTTCTTAAACGAGTTTTATTCACAGTCGAAGACTACCAAGGCCCGTTCCGACATTCGTCATTTTTCACAGTTACCAGGTGAGTTATTTCACGAAGCCTTTACCAGATATAAAGACATGATCAGGAAATGCCAACATCACCAGATCGAATTATGGGAACTGGTAAAGTGTTTTGTTGATGGTTTGTCATACGAGGATCGAAAGCATCTTAAGGCCTCGTGTAATGGTCAGTTGTTGAATCAGCCCGAGGAAGATGATTGGGAATTTTTAGAGTTCATGTGTGAAGATTCCAAGGCAGAAGCAACAGCGGAAAGACGAAGACGTGGTAATAATCAAGATCCGTTAAGTCAGTCGCGAGTGAGTCCGGGAGAATTACTGAGTTGGAACGTGAATTGGCTGAGTTGAAAGAGGGTAAGAAGAAAGAGGTCGGGAAAGTTGGTGTTAAATTCCCGGTCTATCAAGATTGTGGTGAACTCGGGCACAAAGCAGAAAATTTCCCCGAGTTTTATGATGACGAGGAGGATGATACCGAGAAAGTCAGTTATGCTTACGGGGATTCAAAAGGCCAAGGGTTCAATTCGAACACATATCATCCGGGCCTGAGGAACCACCCGAATATTCGTTACGGGAAAGCATCTTCTCAGTTGAACCCGAACTTTCAGGGATCGAGTCAAAACAAATCGCAGGGTAATTACCGCCAGAGCGGCATTTAGCAGGGCTCGAGTAATCATAATCGGGGGTATAACAGAGACGGTAACGGGGGGGGGAATTTTTCGGGTAATTAGGATCAGCAGAAACGGTCCTCGGGTAATTCGGATGAGTCAGTACACTCGAAGTTGGATGCGTTATTGAAAGTTATGACTGATCAAAAGGCCGAGACAAAACAACAGTTCGAGTTACGGGATAAATCGTCAGAGGCAATGATGAAGCAAATTGGTCAGCTCGCTTCAGACATGGCGAAATTACAGAAGAATGCGGGCCAACTTCCGAGCGACACCACAGTCAACCCGAATCATAACAGTTCAAGTTCGAAAAAGCACGTCAATCAGATAAGTATTTTACGTAATGGTAAGAAGTATGATAATAAGGTTGGGGGTCCACCACCATTGGTTGATGGGGTGGTGGAGGAAGTTGATGAAACCCTCGTCAGTGACGACGACCCGGAACCGATTGAATTAAATAAACCTAACAAAAGTGAAACTAAAAATAACAAATCGGTTCCGAAGGATGACACCAACAACTCTAAGGATAAGGAAAATGTGAAAATCGTTCCATATCCCGATGCTTTGTTGGCGCCATCAAAGGCGAAGATGGCATCAAACGAGGCCCCCAACAAGAAGAAATGTGGGAAACGTTTAAACAAGTCAAAATTAACATTCCTCTTTTAGATGCCATAAAACAAATTCCCGCCTATGCTAAGTATTTAAAAGAATTGTGCACGCAAAAAAGGAGTCATATGATTCCTAAACAGATTGAACTTACCAACAATGTGAGTGCAATTCTTTCGGGTGCTCTTCCACCCAAGCTATAAGATCCGGGAACGCCCATTATACCCATTCAAGTGGGTAATTTTAAAATGACTCGAGCGCTTCTAGATCTTGGAGCTAGCATCAGTATTCTTCCGGGCAGTTTATACGACCAGTACGATTTTGGCCCGCTTCGTGCGACTGCCACCACGGTTGTCTTGGTTGACCAGACACCGAAACTGCCCCGAGGAATATTGACTGACGTTATTATCAAGGTGGAATACTTTTACTTTCCAGTTGACTTTTTAGTCCTCGATTATGTTTCGGGTGATAGGACTAAACATCCTACGGTTATCCTCGGTAGACCATTTTTGGCTACCGCAAATGCCAATATTAACTGTAGAAATGGTACTGTTGACATGGCATTCGGTAACCGTAAGCTGAGAATTAATGTTTTCACACATGGATATAATTATCTGGTCGATAACGAGTGCTTCATGGCTGATTTCATTGACGAGTGCATCCCGCTATACGACTCTGTCGGCAGCTCGGATGGCACAGCGGAGACCTGTTTTTTTTTTGACAGGTTATAGGTGGAAACAAATGAGTTGCTGGAAGAGGAGGAAAGACAAATGGAGATCGCAGCTGTGTGAGGAGACCGTCCACCGTGGTCAGTTTAGGTGGAACCGCTTCCCGAGAAGATTGATACCAGGTTGAAACCATAAATGCTGGAAGCAGCGAAAGTCGAGCTGAAAGAGCTCCCAAAGCATTTAAAATATTCTTTTCTTGGTAAGAATAATACATTGCCTGTTATTATAGCTTCTAACTTATCTGTTGAACAGGAAAATGCTTTGATGGAGGTGCTGGTTGCGAATAAAGAAGCAATCGGGTGGACGATAGCGGATTTGAAGGGAATCAGTCCCTCAATTGTGATGCACAAAATTATAACAGATCCGGCTGTCAAACCCGCACATGATGCTCAGCGGAGGTTGAACCCGAACATGAGGGAAGTGGTGAAGAAGGAAGTGCTGAAGTGGTTAGATGCTGGCATTATCTTTGCCATATCAGACAGCACGTGGGTGAGCCCGACACAGATAGTACCGAAAAAGTCGGGCATCCAAGTCGTCAAGGATGACTCAGGTAACGAGGTCGCCACCCGTCCGGTAACCGGGTGGCGCATTTGTATTGATTATCGTAAACTGAAAACGGCAACATCAAAAGATCACTTTCCGCTTCCGTTTATCGATCAAATTGTCGAAAAGCTATCTGGTCAAAAAATTTATTGCTTTTTAGACGGGTATTCCGGGTATAACCAGATAGCTATTCATCCTAACGATCAGGAAAAGACCACGTTTACGTGCCCGTATGGCACATTCGCGTTTAGTTGAATGCCATTCGGGTTATGTAACGCCCCCGCCACCTTTCAAAGGTGCATGATGAGTATCTTTTCAGATATGGTGGGGGAGTCTTTGGAAATTTTCATGGATGATTTTTCGGTTTTCGGCACATCTTTCGAGTCGTGTTTAAACTAACTCGAAAGAGTTTTGAAAGGATGTGTCGAAACGAACTTGGTTCTTAGTTGGGAAAAGAGCCATTTTATGGTCCAAGAGGGAATTGTTTTGGGCCATGTTGTTTCGAGTCGCGGGATCGAGGTGGACCGGGCTAAGGTCCAAGTCATTTCCACTTTACCTCATCCCACCATTGTCAAGGGCATTAGATCATTCCTGGGGCATGCCGGGTTTTGTAGACTGTTTATTAAGGGTTTTAGTGACATTACCAAACCCTTATGTAATTTATTGCTTAAGGATGTCCCGTTTGACTTTAATGATGAATGTGCTAAGGCCTTTGACATTTTGAAATTGAAATTAGTTGAAGCCCCGATCTTGCAATCACCCGATTGGAGTTTACCTTTTGAAATAATGTGTGATGCAAGTGATTATGCGGTCGAGGCTGTTTTGGGTCAACGGATTGACAAGAAGCCCATTGCTATATACTATGCAAGTAAAACCCTCTCGGATGCACAATTAAATTATACCACAACCGAGAAGGAGTTACTAGCAGTAGTATATGCTCTAGACAAATTCCGGTCTTATATTTGGGGTAGTAAAGTTATTATATATTCTGACCATTCTGCTGTCAGGTACCTCATGGACAAAAAGGATGCAAAAGCGAGACTTATCAGATGGGTTTTGCTGTTGCAGGAATTTGATTTAGAGATTCGGGACAAGAAAGGGAGTGAAAATGTTGTTGCAGATCACTTGTCCCGAATTATGGTGGAAAATGGAAACACTGATGGGCCCATTAACGAGTCCTTCCCGGACGAGCATATTCTGGCAGTTTCACAAAATCCTTGGTTTGCTCATATTGTTAATTTTAAAGTTGCGGGTGATTTACCAGAGCATTGGCCAAGGAGAAAGAAGAAACAGTTGATGTCCCAAGATAAACAGTACATCTGGGACGATCCGGATTTGTTTAAAATTGGTGCAGATCAAATGATCAGACGATGCATACCCGAGGAGGATGTCAGATCAGTGTTGGAACACACACATTCGTCTGCGTGTGGTGGTCATTTCAGTGGCCAGAAAACTGCTCGAAAAGTTTTAATGAGTGGTTTCTTTTGGCCTTCATTGTTTAAGGATACTCACGAGTTCGCGACACACTGTTTAAAGTGTCAACAACTCGGGAGTATTTCTAAGCGGGACGAGATGCCCTTGAACCCGATCCTAGTTGTTGACATTTTTGATGTCTGGGGGATCGATTTCATGGGCCCGTTTCCGAATTCACACGGTAATTTGTATATCCTAGTGGCTGTCGATTACGTTTCTAAATGGGTTGAAGCGATAGCCACCAGGACAAATGATCACATAGTCGTTTGCAACTTCGTTCAAGTAATATTTTTTCGAGATTTGGAGTCCCCCGAACCATCATAAGTGATGGGGGATCTCATTTTAAGAATTTTAAATTTGGTAAATTGCTTAAACGATATGGTGTTGATCATAGGATTGCAACTCCTTACCTTCCACAAACGAGTGGACAAGTTGAGGTTTCCAATAGGAGAATTAAACAGATTTTACAGAAAACTGTTCGGACGGACCGAAAGGATTGGTCAACCAAGTTGACCGATGCCTTATGGGCCTACCGAACCGCTTATAAAACGCCAATTGGAACCACTTCTTATAGACTTGTGTATGGAAAGGATTGCCATTTACCGGTTGAAATTGCACAAAGAGCGTTTTGGGCTACTAAACAGGTTAACATGGATTATGATGATGCAGGTAAAGCGAGAAAATTGGCTTTGCGCGAGATCGAGGAGTTGAGAGACGAGGCATACGATTGCGCGTCCGCTTACAAGGCGAAAATGAAGAAAGTTCATGATGCTAATATCCGGTTGAAGAATTTTGAAGTTGGTCAACGAGTGTGGTTGTACAACACGGGGATGAAGCTCTTCCCGGGTAAGTTGAAAAGTAAGTGGACGGGCCTGTATTTGATTGTAAGGGTTGGAAATCATGGTCAGTACGAGATTGAAGATTTTGATGATCATTTGAGGCAAGTGGTAAATGGCTATAGACTGAAGCCATATTTGGAGATGAAGGACATACACGAGCTGGATGAGGAATCGGTAAATTTTATTGTAACTTCATCGGTTTACGAAGATAACTGAGTTCGAGGCACTGTCGAGCTGTAGACTTTAAATTCAGCGCTTACGGAAGGCAACCCGGGGTTTGTAAGTGTCTGTCCAATTTATTTTTATTTTATTGAGTCATGTACTAAGTGTCGTCTCAAGTTTTGGGCAGTAAACACCAAGTGTGGGGAAGCTCGTTGAAGATTCAGAAAATAGAGAAGTTCGGTAAGCATTGTTTATGCACACGTCATTGCAGGTATGTAAAGGTATTTTGAGTTTTGTACGTGTCCAGGGTGTTGTCGGGATGCCAAAAAGTTGCAACTTTATAAAATTTTTGATTCTGTAACAGAGCCCATCGCGATATGCGATGGGCTTGTTATTACCTACATAGCGTATCGCTATGGAGGTTGGTAACCCCTGGCAAATGACGTCATCGCGATACGCGATGACGTCATAACCATCCCATCACGTATCGCTATATGGACAAACCCTAATTTTAATCCATTTGGGCGGCGATACGCGATAGGTGCCACGTTGACCCATCGCGTATCGCGATGGGTTACGGAGCTCCGAATGTGTTGGTTATTTAACATCCCTTCTTCTTCTTTTCTTCTGATCCTTCCCGTCTACCCCTTTTCCGGCGACCCTCGTCAACCACCATCATCCTCCATTCACCCACCACCACTCTATTATCACCTACCATCTCCAGCCACCATTCACTACCGCCACTCACCGTAACAATCACCACCGTACACCACCTCCGCCGTTTGTCCTACCACCACCACGTACACAACCACCACATCATCCATCACTGCCAATAACCACCGCTGTGACCCACCATCAGTCACCTGTCACCGCCACACAGTGTCATTATTTTCATCGTTATTTGTTTTTCGCATTCCGACATCGTGGTATATCATTTTACTTTTATGTCATCATATTGGAATGTTAACTATTTGTGTTCGGTTTGGATTTGAGTGTCGGCATTGTCGAATTTTTTATTTTGGGTTAAGTCTAATTTGGGTAATTTGATACATTGCGGGATTGCTGGGTTCATTCGGGTTTCAGTTTGATAGGTTGTTTGCTAGTATGATTACCGGGTTGTTCAGGGTGGTTATTCGGTTGATAAATCAAGACTGTTAAATGTGCCGGGTCAGGTTTTAATATTCACATTTAAAAATTATTTTTTTATTATTGAATAAATGATAGTGTTTGTTCGTTATTAAACGATTTATGTGAACATATTTCTAAACTATTTTATTAATACTTCAAAACCTGAATCGACATATCATTTGTTGCTGTGCACGTTTATCGAGACAGTTATTTTGTATGTTAGCTACTTCGAGTCAGTTAGCTTGTGTTTTGTTTAGTTGGGTTGTATGTGATTAATCGAGTCGTGTCGAGTCACGTTTGATTTTGTTTTTGTTAATCGAGTCTCGGGGACACATTGATATTTTAAATTGTGAATGGATTACAGCCCGTACTCAATCTCCATTCGGGCGGGTTAATATGGTTTTGAGAAACACGCTCGTGTCCCCGAATTTTTTGTCTTTATTTATTATTTATTTTTAATATTATCTTAATATTATAATATTATTTAATTATATGGGACAACCGCGACCGAAATGCTATACGGTTGTCACCACATTGACCGTTGACATATCTAACTTACATGTTTGATTTTACAGATATGTCTAGGGCATCAGCGTCATCGAGGCGCAAGAGATAGATGACTGGACCCCGCACCATACGTTACGATGGTGACGAGGTGTCGATTATCAAGGGTGTTGAGCAAGCGGATATCGTGGCGATGCACACCGAACGCCTCATCAGGTGCTTAGATTTTCTAATCCGTCCTCGCGGGTGAGAGGTATGCAGCTTTTGCGTATGAGGACGGTTGATTGGGATTTATTGGGTACTTTGGGGGTAGATACCACTCTCCAGGGATTGATATCGGATCGGTGGCGGGCAGTACTCGAGTGTGACTCAATTTCATATGTCGAGCTCACACGCGAGTTTTACGCGACATTCTCTTACACCGCCCCCGATTTTGACGAGCCGCATGTCGTGTCGTTCTCACTCGGACGACATGTGTATGAGATGTCGGTCCTTTATATCGCTGTCGCGACGAGCTTCTACACGCGGGAAGATGTTCAGACTCCCGCGTTTTACAGAGCTTTCGCGGATACACGACACATTAGCAGCAGGGTCAACAGTTTTGGCTCACTGAGCCTGATCTGGCTCAGTTTTGGGGGCAGATCGCGGACAGGGCCCATTTGAGTTCTGTGGTGGCATCTGCTATCAGGAACCCCGTCCACCGATACTTGCACCGCATCGTTGCTTACACTATCGCTGGCCGCCATTCGGGCCGCGATAAGTGTAGCAACTTCGATTTGTTGTGCCTCTTGTCCATGGTCAGTAGCATGGAGGCCAACATTGCGATGCTGCTCCTTAAATCGTTCGCACGAGTCCAGAGTATACATGGTGCCGGCCCAGTTAGCATTGGAGCCGTATATTGCCAGGATTGCAGAGAGATTGGGCGTATTTGATAGATATCCGGTGGATTACTTCACTCCGGGCCCGGCTACAGAGCCGTTTCCATTGGCAGACACTCAGAGGATCGGGATATGTACTTATGGCGATCCACCGGTACTCATCCCAGTCCGACAGGGACCACAGGTACCACCACAATAGGGTACTTCAGCTGACGTGTCCATGCAGCGGGGGATTCCGACTCATCCTCAGCACATTCGAGTCCCGCGCATTGAGCGGCCGCAGCAGCAGCATCCACTCTGATAGGCATCATCATCTTCACAGCCGCAACAGCAAGTCACGCTACAGATGATTTATCAGCAGCAGTAGCAGATTTTAGAGACCATTCTGGCACAGCGGGAGAAGACGCGGGCCCACTTGGCCCGCCATGATGACTACTTTCGTTTATTGTTTGTTGCTTCGCAGGTATTGCTCCCTCAGTCATTGATCATTGCGGTGGACCCGCCGGTGGATCCGCAAGACGAGGCAGATGATGATCCGCCAGTACAGTAGCTATTTGGTTACCCTTTTTCACTTTATTTTGTTTTTATTAGTATCATGGTCTATATTATATAATATAATATAATATCCATTCGAGTTTAGTGGTGGCATCTGCTATCAGGAACCCCGTCCACAGATACTTGCACCGCATCGTTGCTTACACTATCGTTGGTCGCCATTCGGGCCGCGATAAGTGTAGCAACTTCGATTTGTTGTGCCTCCTGTCCATGATCAGTAGCAGGGAGGCTAACATTGCAATGCTGCTCCTTACATCGTTCGCACGAGTCCAGAGTATACATGGTGCATCGGCCCAGTTAGCATTGGGGCCGTATATTACCAGGATTTCAGAGAGATTAGGCGTATTTGATAGATATCCGGTGGATTACTTCACTCCGAGCCCGGCTACAGAGCCGTTTTCGTTGGCAGACACTCAGAGGATCGGGATGTGTACTTATGACGATCCACCAGTACTCATCCAGTCCGACAGGGACCACAGGTACCACCACCAGAGGGTACTACAGCTGACGTGGCCATGCAGCGGGGGATTCCGACTCATCGTCAGCACATTCGAGTCCTGCACATTGAGCGGCCACAGCAGCAACATCCACTCCGACAGGCATCATCATCTTCACAGCCGCAGCAGCAAGTCACGCTACAGATGATTTATCAGCAGCAGTAGCAGCAGATTTTAGAGACCATTCTGGCACAACGGGAGGAGATGCGCATGATGACTACTTTCGTTTATTGTTTGTTGCTTCGCAGGTACCACTCCCTCAGTCATTGATCATTGCGGTTGACCTGCAGGTGGATGGACGAGGCAGATGATGATCCGCCAGTATAGTAGGTTTTTGGTTGCCCTTTTTCACTTTATTTTGTTTTTATTAGTATCATGGTCTGTATTATATTATATTATATTTTAGGGAATCATGTTTGGGTAACTGGTTGGGCTTATATATTCATATATCTTTTGATTGTTACTGTGTTTGATTTATTTGTATATTTTGTTGTAATCGATCTTTATGGGTGTAGTTCGCTATAAACCCTCACGAGACCACACTCGTCCTCTCGGTCTACCGGGGGGTTTACCGGGCTTGTTGCATACGCTAAATGCAACTGTGATTCCTACTAAAGTGAGTTAGGTCTTTTAACGTTTTTAACTAATTTAACTAAATTTATTATGAAACGAATTAATTTGACTCGGTAATTGTTTTAATAAAATTAACAATTATTAATTTTCGAAACTCTTAAAAGACCTATGTCTTACACTTGTGAGAAGCTTGCTTCTACACATCTCGAGATTTTGCAGGTACGATTTCAGTTTGTTACTTGGATGAGATGAGAGTATACGAGTGTTACGAGAGTTCACGAGCCGACTGGTCCTTCTCCAGTCACATTGATATCAGGTGATTTCAGTTTCATAATTTAATTTTGTTTCTAGTACTTTAAACGTTAAAAGTGTAATTGTATAATTGTTAGTAGAACCGCCACACCTGACCCCCGAAATTTTAAAATTGCTTAATACTCAAAAAGTCAATTTCAACCCCGTCCCTCAAATGTTCATTAATCGTTCTATCATTTTTAAATTTGAGGACAATGTTAAGTGTTCTTACATTAAGGACAATGTAAACCTCAAGTGTGGGGATGGGGGGAATTTGAAAAATTTTAGCCCCATAGTACCTCGAAGAGTGTTCAGAAACCAAAGTTGTTAACTGTTAATTATTGCCATTAATGCCTAGTCATAGGTTTCTGGTCATGGTTGGTTTTTCAGCATCTCATTAGTCTTACTTACAAATGTTTTTATAACGAGAAGTTGAAAATGGGGTCGTTTAGTCGGGGATAACGAGTCATGGGGACAGGTACACATGTTTATATCGTCAACCCTATTCCTCCGGTACGTGTGTGAGTTGACCCAAATATATATAATACATATATAATATATAGTACACACATGTCATTTGAGTGCTTTCACTGATGTTCATGGATTACGGGATCACAGTTGGCAAAATGCAAAAGTGATAGAGGCAACTAGGTTAAGCCTCGTCTGGATGAGCGTGAGTGTGGGTACTGGGGGGTTGGGGCCTCATAGATTATATATATGAGGATGGTTTATGTGAGGGGCGGGGGGTTGGGTCCCTTAGAAAACATTTCTTGGATTTATTTTTCGTTTGTTTAACCCCGACATTATGTTACGAGACGATCCGGCTTACTAGGTTTATTTGTAACTGTAATTGTACTTGTTTTTGTTTTGTATTTGTATTTATCTCATTGTTAAGCATCACATTATTATGCTTAAAAAAATTGAGAAAAAGACAAAAAGATGTCTGTTAATATTCAGTTATGTATTCTGTAGTTCGTTTAAAAAAAATTGTGAAATCAGTATGTTGATAGTTTGCTTATTTAGATGTATATAATCAGTCAGTTAGTTGTATAGTAGTTTCGTTTGATGTTTTGTAATAAGCCGGGTCGGATCGTTTGAGCTACTTAAATATTTCCCTTCCATACCCTTACACCTAGCCCCGTTACAACCCTTTTAAAGACCTCTTGATTTGCATTTGTGCCAAAGCAGCTTGATGGATTAATATGTACTTATGAGTGATACTGAGAGCAGAGCGATACTGGCACATCTTTTGCTAGTCCATATATTAAACCGAGAGGAGAGATGTTATATTATGAGTGGGATGAGCATGTGTGCCTTAACCGGAAACAAAGTACACCTGTCTGGGCGGCTCTATTGTTTTTATTATATCATTTAACCGTATTTGTGAGATGTCAATCTAAAAACAGTGTCAGTCTGGAAAACTGGATATGACCTTAAACTTACTAGAATTAATGTCGATAATCTACATAACTATGATGGAGGTCGATGTTTGCTTTAGAGTTTTTCTTAAGGGCAAGCAAAAGATAAGTGTGGGGATGTGATGGTCGGTTAATTTGTATATGTTTTAGTTCGTTTATTATTTAGTTTTAACTGTTTATTCTAGAACTATCGATACTTCATACGTGTATTATTGGATTTCAGGTCACATACGTTAAAGTAATCAATATGGACCTGTTGAAGCACGGAATGAAGACCCGGGATGTCCAGCATGCGAAACGAGAAGTTTAGTAATGTTTGCTGGTGAGGAGACCCATCGCGATACGCGATGGGATCGCTTGAAGACCCATAGCGTGTCGCTATGGGGTTTAAATTGAGCTTTGACTTTCTGGTCCATCGCAATACGCGATGTACCATTGAAGACCCCATCGCGTATCGTGATGGGGGGGTGTGCATACGGGAAAATTAGGGTTAAATAATATCTTTCATGCTAAACAACCCCAACTCCGTTTTGACGAACCATAGGCAATTCCAGCAGCTCCAAGAGGCGATTTCCACCATTATAGCTTGTGCCAGACCTTCCACATGATCCATATCATCCGTATCGAAGATTTGATGATGTCACGGCTCGGCTAATCTCCTAGAATCGCACCCGGGATGTATAGTTTGTAACCTTTTATAGTTTTTCTCATGTGATTAAGAATACTTGTGTATTGTTATTGATGATTGATATATGATTATTGATATTTAGTATTTCTGTGTGTTCGGTCGGTTTAGGTTTACGTTGGTCTGAAGGATCTGTTACCAGTTGCTAGATAATTAGTCATATAACTGTTTGGTTAGATTGAATACGATAAAACGTACAATTACCCTTAACCGAGTCACACTGGCAAGGACTGTTTGATAACCATGCCGTGTGTAAAGTAATTGTTGATGTCTAAGGTTTTGTCAGATTGATCAGTTTTCAGTTAATCGTTAATAATCAATCTGTTAGGTTGCATGAGATACTGTTGGTTGCTTACTTGAATTACCGGGTGTGATTTGCTTTGTTAACTGTTTACAACTCGTTTGTTTGTTCGTTGCTTAGTTCTATAAACTCACTTTAATTGCTTACGTGATCAGCACTAAAACCATTTACTTCATAATATTAAATCTGTACACGAATTGCATTGACCACATCTCCTTGTGATACGATATCCTACTTGCTCTAACTATTTAGAATAATTAGGTTTTTGATTTACTCAAACGACTGTCATTAATGTTCAGTAAAATAACAAAATATTTTGAAAAAAAAAAGACACAATGTCAAAGAAAAAAGACACAATCGAAAATAAACACAAAACACAATGATAAATAAAAAGACACAGTGATGTTTTTTCCTCAACATTGTGTCTTTTTCGAGTGTTTTTTAGTATGAGGAAGATAGTGGAAATACTTTTGCGTTTTTACATTTTTCATTTTTTTATTAAATTTTGAGTTATGATTTTTTAATTAATTTTTCATTATGATTTAGGGTTTTTTTATTTAAATCCTTCTCATCCTTCTATTTTTGTCTTCCTTTTTAGAATAACTTGATCCACATTTAGAAATTAAACAAACTGTTCTGAGTATTGAGGTTAAAAATTTGTACTTTGCACTAAATATATATATATATATATATATATAGGGGATGGTTCATGCGAGAAGTAATATTAAAGCGAGAAATACGAGAAGTGGATCTCAGCCCTTGATTACACACATCAATGGTTTAAAATGCACATGGTATTTTTGTAATTATTCAGATCTTTTAATCTCCTGTTTTATGATAACAAAGGGCATAATTGTCTAAAATATGCAGATTAAAAAAAGGTATCGTACTAATATTATGGAAACCCTTTTATTACGCCCAAAAATGCTCTCCATCATTCCTATACATCCAGCGACATCTACCTCGGCCGAAGAATTTGATACACACAATCATCGACTTGAACGAGACTGTTTCTATTGATAGTGTATCATAATCAATTGTTTGTCTCTGCTAGTGCTGGTGTACTTCTCAAGTATAATTAGGGTTTTTTTTATTTGCTACAGTGATTGAACCAAACACAACGAATCAAGGTATGTCGATTAATTCGTGTTTTTATTATTTGCTACAGTGACTGAACCAAACTGTGCATGATTCTGATTTAGGGCTTAATATGTGACAGTATTTCTATGTTGCTGGTGCATCTTTAAAAGTGGATCTTGTGTAGGGTGTGTGGCTCATGTTTATTTGTTAGTGTGGTGCCAAGTTATAGGTTTATACAAGGGATGTGTATTATTAATAATTTTGTGTAGTTATTCACAATTGTTGACTTTTCATCTGTGCATGTGAATGATATACAATTTATTTTACTGGTAGAAATTTTGTTATACCTACACTGCACCTAGCATAACTTCCTACTCTGCATATTTTGCTCTCAATTGTGCCTATGCTACATGATATTTTTTCACCTTGTGAAGGTATCTTCATTTTAGGGTGTATTTGCTATCTTTTATGTTTGTATTCCAACGGTATGTTCATCATGTTTTGTGTGTAGGCATGGCCTTTTTATTTTTAGATGTAACGGTATCATTTTTCTTTGTATATATTTATGCAAATGTTGGCCTTTTTAATATATGTAACTAATAAACATTGTGTTTTAATTTAAGGATTATATAGTAGGTTTATAACTTGTCATTTTGGGTACACTATTGTTAAGCACGACATATAAAGTTATTTTGAATTGTACAATATTTTCTATTATGCACATAGTTATCATAATGCTATGTTTTAATATACACTCCATGTATATTATGATGTGTTTTTCTATATATGTAGGAGTTTGTCAACTTCGTAGGTAGTATATATGTGTAGGGTATGCCAAATGTGTAGGTAATATGCAATGAAGGTATACTACGATGTCCTGTTTGTCTATATATGTGTAGAGGTATGCCAATTATGTAGGTAGTATATAATATGTGTAGGGATATGTTAGTTATGTACGCATATTATGACGTTCTGATTGTTTAGTACGTTGATTAGTTTGTTAAATATGACGGTATGTGTAGGTTTCGTATATATGTGTGTAGGAATTTGTCTTTTGGTGGATGTGATATTAAAAAAGTGTTTTGACCTTTGTGTGGTTGTTATGCATGTATAGGTATAACAATGTTATATATGTTGGATTGTGTAGGTTGAACATTAAAAAGTGTTATGTGTAGGGTATTTTTGTATGTGTAGGGGTATTCCCAATGTGTAGGTAGTATATACTTGTAGGGATATGTTAGTTGTGTATGCATATCATAATGATCTGTTGGTTAGTTTGTTTAGTTTTATGGTGTGTGTAGGTGTTGTATATATGTGCAGGAATTTGTATTTTAGTGGATGTGATATTAAAAAGTTTGTTGACTTATGTGTAGGGCTATCTTTTCATGTGTAGGGGTAGCATTGCATGTGCACGGATATGTTGGATTGTGTAGGTCCAAATTAAAATTGTGTTGACTATTATAAAATATTCTGGTGTCTTATGTGTTTGCTTGTGTGAGTTCATAATGTAATTGATGAAATTTATATGAAATGTTGAAGTGTTGGCTTGTGTAAGCTCATGAATGAGAGGTATAACCACTTTTACTAGGTGTATGTTTCGTAGATCTAGTTAAAATATGAGAAGGAAGTGGATGATTGTTATATCCTAGAAAGCAAGGTCATAGTTTCTAAAATTGTATGCCTGTTACCTTTAATTGTTGAGTGTAATTTGTTTGTTTTTAAATAATATGTTTTCTTTATGTATATAGAACATATGTTTTTTCATATGTAGGTAGAACACAAAAAAAATCCATTGTCATGGAGGTTCACGACCAAGATTCCGTTGTCAGACAAAAACACGAAAAGGTCCAGTATCATCGAGGTTCTTGATGCACAATGGATGTTTGGTTAATCAAGATATAATCATAATATGGCATATTTGTTCGGTGGTTTTTTCACATACTTTTGAACCCTAATGTTTTGTTTATGCTAAAGTAATTGGTTGAGTGTTTATGACCAATTTATCTAATTCAAAAAAGTTTAAACTCTTAATTTTTGGTGTAATATAATTGATTTATAGTGTTGAAAGTTTTTGGGTGTAGCTTATGGATTTATAATATTTGTAATTAGTTTGAATGAGGGTATATTTTACCCAATCATGAAGCATAATTCATTTATGGGTTGTATATTATATTAACTAAGCAATTTTTATGAAAATGACATTCCTAAATTACACACTAAGTTCTACACTACAAATGAAAAGTGAAATTACACACTAAGTTCTACACTACAAATGAAAAGTGAATAGTATAGGCTGGGGAATTAGTTAAAGTTATGGCTGATTTAGTTAATTTTAAAACCACAACTCGAATTAGTAATATATAGAATAGAAAGATTTCACTATTTTTTTATGCATTCTTGAACAAAAAACAAAACAGATAAGATCAATTGTGTTCACAAAAAGAAAGTTAATTAAAAATCAATCACTTGTAACTTCACCTGGAAATTTGGTTTTACCATATATAAAACAAATACTTCATTTACTATTATACCCCTAATATTAAATAAACAATAAAAAAAAAGAAAAAAAATCTGATTGGTTGAATTTATTTCTCGCACTTCTCGCTCTAAAAATACTTCTGAAATGAACCAAATCCTATATATATATATATATATATATATATACAATTAACCCTGTTAATATTAACTTAGCATAATTTTATAATTTAATTAAGTGTAATATAAGATTTTAAATATATTTAATAAAACTTTTTAACTTTAGAATATATTTAAAATGGTCGGGCGATCCTGTTTTATATGGCTGGTTGTTGGCAAAAAAAAAAGACAAACTAAATCGTTCATTACGATTTGAAATTTTTGAAACCTATTGACCGAAAGTAAAACAAAATAACCAACTGTGAAACTAAACCAGTGACCAGTTTTGACGGTTTCACACTTTCAGACTTAGTCGTGTAAACACCCCTAATATCGATACCTTAACCCCATAATATAAAGGGAAATCAAATACAGCCGCATATTTTATATTTCACTATCGTCAAATATTATTTATGTTATGAAAGAGAAAAAATAATCAGAAATATAATAAAAATCTATTGTTTAATTGGTTATATATATATATATATATATGGTTTGGGTCAAATACAAATGAAATTAACATGCTAAACGTGATAATCAAGTAGAGTAATTATATATACAAGTAAAGTAATTATGTAACAACATCATAAAATAATTATCATAGAGTAATTACATAATTACTCTACTTGTATGTATAATTACTCTACTTGATTCTCACGTTTAGCAGTACGTTAACCTTCCCATATATATATATATATGGGGATGGGTTGTGAGAGGTTTTTAAAAAATAATGTGTTTTAGTTGAATTACTAAGATGTGATTCGGGGTGGGTCTGTGAACGTTCTAAGTTTGGAGGACAAGTTGTGTAACTTTGGCACGCGATAAGCACTTGGTTATGTGAATAGTTCGATAATGGATTGTGGATGTTATATAGTGTTAGTACTTTTATTGTGACTGATGATTTGCACTTGAAACATTCGATAGCTACAAAAATGGAGGAGTTAATTTGTTAGTGCATTATTTGGTGTCCGCAGCTGATCGAATAGACTATTGTAGATTAGTAATGGCATAATGTTGTAAACATGGCCTATTCGCTAAACATGTTTAGCGAATGGAGTTCGTTCGCTTAGCTAGGCAGCTCCTTCGCTAGCCTTGTAGCCCATACGCCTAGGATTTGGCATATGGAGGCTCATACGCTTACTAGAGAGTCATTCGCTAAGGAATTCAGCGAATGGAAGGTCGTTCGCTAGATGGATCACCTCATTCGTTAGTGATATCAGTGAATGGGGGATTGGGCCTATAAGTAGGCTAATCCAACTATTTGGGGATAGAGTTTTGGCTATTTCCTTCAACAAGTACCGTTATCATTGCGAAATCTCTCTAGAATGATAGGCCGCCTTGAGGTACATATAGAGGCGGATCAAGCTTAACCGTATGTATGTATCTATGCATGTATGAATCCTTGTATGCGTTTGGCTATTAACAATGAAATATCTTCGGCTCGATCATCGTTCTATTTCGTCTAGTATATCATGATGTAGCACAATTGGGACTAGCTCCTGGAGCGCAATACGGTTTGACATATAGCTGTTGCAATTAGTGCTCATAGTTTAGTTATTATTTTATTTTCAAGTAGCTTGTAGTCACTTCTCTTTTTTTTTTAGTTCCTTCAATTTCTAAATGATAATAACAATATTATGACTTTGTGATTGTTTCTTTGTTTCTTCCGTGTAAAAGCTGAATTATGTTCAACAAGGCGACTAGCAAAGACTAGTTACCAACATAAAATAAGGTACAAAGACACATCAAACTATAAGTTTTGTAAATAAAATTTTTACCATTTTTCCCAATCAAACACAATATTTTTCGACCTTGCCACCACCCAACTTTCCTTTCCACTACTTTGCATGCATTCGTGCAAACTTCATTGAAGACCATGTCATTTCTCTCTTTCAATATACTCTAAATTGTGACCAGGATGATAGCTCGAATTAATTATTCTTTTTGTTGTACAATGATTATGTTTTTGTTGGACAACGAATTGAGTGATCTTGATACTCCATGACATCAGACATCAAAAAAGCATAGAAAGATAACAGTTTACACCACATAGTGTTTCACCAAATCGTGCCTGCCAAGGAGCTAGCACGTTATTAACAAACGCTTAATGGTTTCTTTGTGGCCCAAACAAAAAGGACAAATTTTCATCCCAACTTTGATGTTCCTTCTTATAACAGTAGGCCTTGTAGCAGTTTGTTCCATTATAGTTCTCCAAAAAAAAAAATTTACCATGTTTGGTAGCCAATTGGTACACTCGTACAAATATGTGTTGTGTACCTCGAATTTGTTTTCCAACAATTTACATGATTCCGCTCGCAAACAAACATAACACATTTACAACTAAGCCCCCCCTTAACTTCATTAGATTTGTAAAAATTAACCTTGTTTGAACAAACTCGCTTTGATTTACATTAAGACTCATTTGTACTTCAAATACTATTCGTGTTGATCATCAGAGGAGCTTACAACTTACCTCATATGTTAGGATATTTAAGCTTACTCGATTTAAGGTTTAGTCATCCCTAATCCTAGCGGGCTTAGTTTGGCCTTTTCTTGTAGATTAAGTTTCCAAGGGTCTAACCCTAATTAGGTTTCCTAATTATATCTCATTATGTAATTGTATTCTCGTATCACTCATTAATATGAAATGATAGTTGCTACCCATGGATGGAGGTTAGTTTAGCCCGAACTACGTTAAATCTTCATGTTTTTATTTGCTTTCATATTTGTGTATGTGTTAAGTTCTTGTGAGGCCCTTAATCCCTAACAACTAGTATCGGAGCTTTGACTCTTGATCGGAATCACATGAGAATAGATCAAGTAATTCAAAGAGAGTCCAGTGTTTTAGATCTAGCACTTATTGGATAGTCAGGAGACTCAGGCATGATCACGGGATCAAAAAGTCTAGTGTTATTCCTGTCGTTGAGATATACTCATGTGGCAAGTGTTGCGGTTCATTAAAACTTGTAGGCAGAAGAGGGTTGCTTTTTTTTAAAAGGAGAACCTAAAGCTAAAGTGAAGATTCAGAATGAATGAGCATGAAGTTCTAGGATAACTATTCGAAATATATCGTGACACTGGGAATACAAGATATCATGTTTCAGTTGTAGGGTTTTGTAAGTGTGGGAATACAAGGTATCATGTTTCAGTTGTAGGGTTTTGTAATAGTGGGAGCAATAGTCGTGTTCCGGTCGTTGTTCTAGGAAAATGGGTTAGAACCAGTATTCTAGCTGAAAGGGTTGTAAATTCTGATGCATCGTTTAATGCAACTCAAAGTATTGAAACAACGTGGAATTTGAAATTAGAGACTTTAGAAGTGTAAGATTTATGAGCGATGAAGTATTCTAGAGGTTATGGGTATGGGAGATATTGATTTGGTATCTTCAGCAGGTTGTTCACAGACATTAAGGGTCGTCACGGTTATTCTAGGTCTGAAAAATTCGTTGATTTCCATTGGACAATTAGATGATCATAGACATAATGCTAAGTTCGGGAATAAGTTCAATGAAAATCTCTTATTGGTTCGATGAAAGAAAAGAAGTTCGCTGTATATGATCAATTTACCGTCAGAGGAAGTAACCGCCCAGTTCAGAGAAAAGTAAAAGTCTGGTTAACATTATTTCGCAGACAGAAAAAATTATTTTTTGCAGAAGATACGCCCATAGTCACATGTCAGATTCAGGTTGAATGTGGGTAGAAGGGTTCAAGAAAACTAGTCAGCGGTATTCGTGACAGTTGAAAATGCCCATTTGGTGAAGTCTCTTCGGAAAGCTGTTGGATTTCCACGGTGGTTCGAGAACGAAAACGGATAAACAAAATTGAACCCGTTTTAGTTATAAGTTTCGTTTTAATAAATATTAATCCATATTAATAGGTATATGTAAACGAACAACAAAACGCAGCGGATATTAACGTGTAAAAACGAACCAAAAACCGAAACCCGAACTCGGATCCGATTACAAACGATACGAGTACGAATAATACGAGCTAATAAATCAACCATAGATAACGGTATTCGATATACCTCGGTTACAAGAACCTGGAAGACACCGAGGGTTAACGAGAAAAGCTAGAACGACACAATCAACAACCGATGATATATCCGGCGGCAGCGGCGGATAATAATCTTCAGATCCGGCAACTTTAATGGACAGCAGACGGCAGCAAATAACAACAGCAAGCAGCAGCAGCTTTAGTTCACCGAAAGGAGCTCGCCGGAAAAACGAGGCTCGCCGGAGAAGACGAACCAGGTCTCTGGAAAAACGAGCTGGGGGTTTTCGACAGCACCGGAGCTTGTTTAGGACTATGGTGGTGTTCGAGGTGACCAAAGGATGCTTGATGGTGGCTGTGTGATGTTTTGTGGTGGCCGGAAATGTTCGTCGGGATATCGGGACATTGAAAAACGTGAATGGCTTGCAGTGAGGTACTGGACGTCGCCGGAAGTTCGTATAGTGTAGTGGTGGTGTTTCCGGTGGCCGATAAGTAGAGGGAGGGTGTTTGTGACTGGCGGCGGTTTTCCGGTGGCCGGAAAACAGCGCCGGAAAATATGATAATGGAGGCTAGGGTTTTTTCTTGTTAGGATTAGGATAAATTATTATGTATATATAGTATACTATATATAGATAATACTTTAGGGTTTAATCTTAATCCATTTGGGCTTAAAGCCCAATTACAAGTTTAAAGTCTAATCCATTGTTCAATCCATTTATATAAATGTGCCGGGCCCAAATAACATTTAAGTAGGCCTTTTGTCTCGTTACCCCCGGTGTAACTCAGTCCGGGTCAAATTCGGGTCGGTCATGTTGACTTGACCCGAAACGACCATAAAATCCAACAAGTTACCTCCTAGGATTTCTCACGATCTGACAATTCGTTTAAGTAGAAGCCGGTATAGATGAGAAATGAGTCACTGGTAGTGACGACTGATAATTTGAAGCTCGTGCGAGCTTCAATGAGCCTTTAGGTTAATTGATGAGAAGGCTTGTGATAACTGGGAGAAGGTTAAAGCTACGGCTGATGATTGCATAGGTACAAGAGCAACACAATGTCGAACGTGTTCGTAGCCTCTAAATGGAAGATTGTTAGGATATGTATGCTTAAACCTAGTCTAGGGTTTTATTCAATCAGGTGAGGCACATGTTATGGTTTATTTGGAAATAAACGGCGAAAGTGTTGAACTCTCGTATGAAAGATTATTTCAACGGACACATGCCATTTTGGGGTTAAAACAATTATCATGTATTAATTAGTTTGCAACGAGGTTGTCGCTACAACTATGAATTATATATATAAAAAAAATTCTAGTCTTCTAGGCTTCATACGATTAAATTATACTAAATACATTTCTTAGAAGTTTTCATGTAATGTTCATAATCATAAACTAATGATTTACGTACTAATTATATATCTTTTCATTTTATTAATTTTTATATAATTTTTACGATTTTTATCTAATCATAATTTGAGGATGCTTGAGCATTCGCTTTATTCCCACAATAACTGAAAAGTCGTAACATGGTTATAAGTGAATTTTTTTTTAGAATATGGATCAGTAATTGGTTAAAAAAAAATGATTTTAAATTGTGACTCCAAAAAACTACTTACTGATCGAGTTTACCATTTAAATAATATAACTGTTTAAAAAGAAATGAAAAAATTAATAATAATAAATGATTTTGTAACAGAAAACTTTTTAAAGTTTGCAGTGGTTGTTTTCAAATCATGGTAGTGTCCTCCAAAAGTTTTCCCAATGATAAAGTGAAGGAGTCTTAAGAATGTCACATTCCTTACCCTACCAAACTCCAAAAAAAATAAATAACACTCCCTTTGGCTTATGTCACAAGACAAAATCATACGGTGCCACTTCACCTTTGCTTATCCAACACAGCACCCCTCATCACAGCCAATTAAATTTAGTCCTCCTTTAAATACATTGACGAATGACTGACACTTAAAAGTTGCTTATGCTTCTTAAACAAGATTTTCCATAACCTCAATGTAGCCAAAATCAATCACCATCATTGACATTTTCCCTTTATACACATTCTTAATCTCAGCCTTGAAAATTCATTTTGTCAGAAGGAACCTACAACTCTTAGGTGGCTAATATTCTTTTCTTCCTAGAAACATACAAAATGATAGAATCCACTCCTTCCAAAATACTTATAGGAATCTCATTAGATCAAGAACAAAGCATGGAACTTCTGTCTTGTGCAATCTGTAATTTGGCTCGTCCGAATGACGCAATTGTTGCCATGCATATTCTTGGTTAGTATGTCACCGATTCTTTATTTGTCAAGTACATTTTATTATGTTATAACCATAGAAGAAACATTATAGTGGCAGAAACGGGAAAGCGGCACAAAGACAAAAGGAGATCTTCAAAATCAATTAATAGATATCAAACGCAAATTCGAAAAGCAAAAGCTTTTGTCATATCTGTTATGGGAGAATTTGCCAATATTTGCCGTGCCAAACAGGTAACAGTACTGTGCATTAATGTAATTCATATGAATGTCTTAGGATTACTAGGGTCACAAAGCTGAAATTTTTTCAGGTGAAATTGGAGGCAAGAGTTGGGTTTAGTTCCAGTGTTGGGAAAGGGCTTATTGAAGAAGCCAAGAACATATCATCTAAGTATCTTCTCATTGCAACAAAAAGTCAAGAATTAAACCGGTAATATTACATTATTACTATATGGTCTTGATTTTATATATGTTACAAACTGGCTGGAATATAATAATATATATATTTTTTGTTTTATGGATCAGGGTCCCTGAAACACAAAAGTACTGCCTTAATCATATGCCAGATTCATGCTCACTAGTTTTGGTTGAGAAGTCTGATAAGCCACAATCAGATTTGCAGTCTAAGGCCATAAACTTAGAAGGTTAGTTCTTTTTTGTTTTTTTTCTAGTAATGATAAGCTTCTTGCCCAAATAATAGGTATATTTCAATTTTTCATCAAATATAGCAACCTGCTTTTATTTATCTAACCAATTTTCACAACATAATACCAAGTGTTGTAATTATTGGTAATTAACAATCTGGAACTGAAAAAATGTTGCTATTTTGTAATTCTATGTTGCTGTGTTGAAAATTATCCCAATATTCTTATATTTAAACAATAATATTTCAGATTTGCAAAATAAAAAGACTGAGCAAGAGTCCCCTAGAAATGTGATGGATTTATCTGAAGGAGACATCACAGAAGAAGACAGTTCTAGCTTTGAGGGATCAACTATAACAGAGTCCCCACCATCACCAATTGCTCGAGAATTAAAAGGGCAATCTTCTTTCAGAAGGCATATAACATCGTTGAAGCGCATTTCATCTTTCTTGCGCTCTCCCTTTGAACAGAACGCAATAAAAACCAAAGTCAAGGTTCCAATAAACGAACAACCACGGCCTCTATTGAAGTGCTTCAGTTACGAAGAACTAGCCAATGCCACAAATAACTTTAACCAAGGTTAAAAATATTTTCAAAGTTTTTACTTAATGTTACAACACTTCAGTACAACTCAAAGAGATAGATATATCGACCTTTTGGTGGTGTGGCCTATATATCATGTCCGATATATCGATCTCAATGTAGTGCTCTTGATATATAGATGGGACCCATGTGATCATGTCCACCTAACAATGCACATGTTTGATATAACAAATGTGAAATATGTGTCCTTTGTATTTCTTAACCTTTCATAAGAGTTACATCCAACCAAATGATTTCCTTACAGATAATATTGTTGGGATTGGAGGATATTCAGAGGTATACAAAGGTAATCTAGAATCTGGAGAAGTCATTGCAGTTAAAAAGCTTGCCAAGGACAACAAAGATCAAAATAAGGAGAAAGAGTTCCTAATGGAGCTAGGCATTCTAGGACACATAAACCATCCCAACACTGCAAGCTTAGTCGGTTGTTGTGTTGAAAACGGGCTCTATCTCATATTTAACTACTATCCTAACGGAACTCTCTCCTCCGCGATACATGGTACAACAATAACTTTGACTTATTATTATTTTTTGGTGCACAGTGAAATAAATCTTACCAAAACAATTTTAAATTTCAGGAAAAAGGGACAAGCATATAGAATGGTTTGAGAGGTACAAAATTGTTTTAGGAATTGCTAGAGGGTTGCATTATCTGCACACATGTTGTAAGCACCGAATTATACATCGTGATATTAAAGCATCCAACGTTCTTCTAGGTCCAGACTTTGAACCTCAGGTGTGGCTAAAATTAATACTAAGGAATAGAGATCTAAATCTTCCATTTTATTGTAAAATAATTAGCACGTTATCTGTACAGATTTCAGACTTTGGTCTAGCAAAATGGCTTCCTAGCAATTGGATACACCATGCTGTATTTCCTATTGAAGGGACTTTTGGATACCTAGCACCAGAATACTTTATGCATGGAATTGTTGACGAAAAAACTGATGTGTTTGCATTTGGAGTTCTTCTTTTAGAGATCATAACAGGGCGCATGCCCATTGATTCAGAAAAGCGGAAGCTTGTTTTGTGGGTTAGTAATCGTACCATGCTTTAGGGTGCGTTTGGTTCAAGATATTCATGATAAAAGATATATACACACAAATTAAAGTAAAACGGTTTACAAAACAGCACCACATCGACTCACATTCAGTTAAAATATAATGTAAAACTCTCTAATTTTAAGTGACTTTTATGGTGGCCAATGTGAAGTCACAAAGATTAGAAGATACAATGGCTGTAACTAATATTATGTTCTAGGCAGCACTGACAAAAAATAATTTAAACTTGAACACTACATACTTCAATACATTTGAACTAGCTAGTGATAAACTTCATAATATTATAGGCAAAGCCACTTATGGATTCTGGAAACATTAGCGGATTAGTTGATCCGGATATAGAAGAATACGATTTTGATCAAATGTCCAGGCTAGTACTCACAGCTTCATATTGTGTTCAACAATCTTCCGATTCGCGACCTTCAATGACTGAGGTACGTGATTCTGTTTAAAAACTATGCTTCAACTGAATCATTTCCCTTATTTCTTTTAACATTTGCTGTGTAGGTCCTAGCAGTTTTACAGTATGGAAACGAGTCAAAATTCGCAAAGAGTTGGAGAATATTACCAAAATTTACAGAAGATGATAATGAAATGGATGATTATTCCATGATTTTTGGGTATGATGTTCCTTCAGATATAAGTTTGGATGACATTTAGGGTAAATATTTATTTTTTTATAAGGGTTTGTATTTCGGGGCCAGAGGCTCCCGTAAAATAATCAGGTTATAATATATTGAAATTAATTTGTTTTTTTTTATTGTCATTAATCACGCATTGTATGTTTTATTAAATTTTATAGTATTGAGGAAGAATATTATTATTCTTTGATTAGTAACGAGTCGTCCGTGGTTCAATCTTTATGGTGCATGCTTTTAGCATTTCATATCATATCTCAACAATTACTATTCTATGTGATGTTGCCAAATGCATATAATACATACGATAAAAGACAAAAATAAAAAGTATATCCTTGATAGAGTCAAAAATAGAATATCTATCCTTAAAAAAGGATACATTTATTAGAGTCCTATCTATAACACCCTAAACGGCCACGAACGGATTTTGCGCTTATTAAAAGTTCGAGACGGGTGCGGTAAATGTAACGACCGAACATAAATATAAAGATAAGATATATGAGCGACCTCGTTGTCGTTTAAAAGATTGATAACATTAATAAAGAACCGACCCACCCAAGGTGAGCTCCTCTTGGGTGGATGAATTACACTATAGAAAACACACATCATAAACATGACATACATATGCATAGCTAAATAATACAAAGAAACTAGAATATCTCCCGTTGAAGCTAAACACGTGCACCGAAGCTTTCACTCGTGTTCGGATTGGGAGAGTAATTTATTCTATCGTCATCATCCATGACTTCTTGAACTTAAGGCTTGAGACCTGCACAATCATCAACATTGAAAATAGATGAGTACGCGGCTTCAAGGGCCGCATTGGACTCCATGATCTTCTTGACTTGATCATCAGATTGAGGATCCAAGCACATCAGTCTGGGAATCTGATCCCTGCTCCCACGCCTTGTGCACCAGCACTGATGACCGTTGTTCAAGTCATGCAAAAACCCAATTAAACTAAGTAGTTAGAGTAAGTAGGGTATCGTAACCACGAGAAGCATGTGTTCACGCCTTTTGTTTTATTATTTATTCTAATATTATAACTAATGTGGACAAACGATGTCAAGCAAAAATTAGAAGATTGATTTTAAAAACAATTTAAAGAAAATGCAACCTCCTCCAGGTTTCAGGTTCTAGGTTTCACACAAAACCCGTTTCATTAATTGGACACCACATAAACATGGTGTTGGAAAGTCGGTTAAAATAGGTGGTAATCAAAAATAGATATTTATCATCGGATCTTTTATAATTCAATTATCATATTTATTAGTGTGAATCGACCTACTCTATGTCACCCAACAAGCTACTAGGTTTTGTCATCAACCGAACAAGTTGTAAAGCAAGGATTACTAACACATGCAAATAGTTTAAATAAACCAACACATCAATATGTTCATACAACGTTGTTAATATGAAGAACAAATTCAAACATGAATAAAATTGAGAATAGTGTTAAACCCAAACGAACCATTCACCCAGAGAAAGTTACAACTGAGATTAGCCGCTCATCATAGTTATTGCTTCCTGATTACACAGCCCTAGGTTGCACCCTTTATGTTTTCTTCTGTTCCGTGCATCTCTCTCTACCCCAAAACAGCCGTCCAAAAACCCCAGCCAAAGAAAACCTCGTTTTGTTCCAACGTTGGTGGACTCCTTTTGATTCCTTTGTGGGCCTGTGTTATATGACGTTTCAACATTCAATAGTAGTCGAAGCCCAACTCATACTCCACTTGAATATTTGTTGCACACATGCATTTATTCTGGTAAGTAAATAAATAATTTACTTTCAAATCAAAAGACGTAATATTCCATACTGTTAAAATTATTGTGTCAACATCTTTAGATTATTGAATGAGAGTATTAAAGTATTAATATAATATATATGAAGTAAATACAACTCATGAGAATAGTAACATAATAACGTTTCAATTTTTAACACAATAATAAATAGGTTTGATCTCAAATCTTATATGTTATTACCATTTAAGCAAGTTATTATTCGCAACCTATCAAGTATAAAAATGACTCAATTTAATTGCATTCACACAAATATCTAACTAAACATGCAATAATATTAACAAGTAGTCACAACCAAACACCCACTCATCACACCAACATAACCATGATCACCATCATCATCAAAACTATCATGAGGACTGTGTTCATCCTCATCACCATCATCACTCTCTTCATCTTCCTCATCACCATCATCCGGTTCATCATCACTCGAGTCATCTGAATCGTTTCCATTACCACCACCAGGAGCTACTCCTGCTCCAACAATCAGAGCAGTTGCAGAAATAGCTTATTGGACGATTGTTCCAACAGTAGATGCATCACTGCTAGATTAAACGTTTCAATTTTTGACACAATAATAAATTGGTTTGATCTCAAATCTTATATGTTACTACCGTTTAAGCAAGTTATTATTCGCAACCTATCAAGTTTAAAAATGACTCAATTTAATTGCATTCAAACAAATATCTAACTTAACGTGTAATATTATTAGCAAGTAGTCACAACCAAACACCCACTCATCACACCAATATCACCATGATCACCATCATCATCAAAACTATCATGAGGACTGTGTTCATCCTCATCACCATCATCACTCTCTTCATCTTCCTCATCATCATCATCCGATTCATCATCACTCGAGTCATTTGAATCGTTTCCATTACCCGCCAGGAGCTACTCCTGCTCCAACAATCGGAGCAGTTGTAGAAACAACTTATTGGACGATTGTTCCAACAGTAGCTGCGTCACTGCTAGATTAAACACTTTAAACACTATCACATCCCCACACTTATTTTTTCTCGTCCCGAAAAAGATTTTACAATGGAATGAAAAACAAAAACTGTCTTTACAAAACACCTAGTTAAACCCAACCGCCGACAAATCAGACCCCTATTCATGTTTAGATTTTAAGTTCAAGTTAATTAACATTCAGTTTAAGGTTTCCACACCTAGAATCGCAAATCCACATAATTTGTTTCAAATATATCTAAGCAAATATGAAACCATATTTGGGGTGTGGCACATTACAAGTGAGTTTTTATACAATTATTTGGGGTGTAGCACATTACAAGTTTTTCCTTGTTAGGTTATGTCTGTGTTCACAAATCGATTCGCGTTAATGTCATGCATTTTAGTCTCAACTCTCTCATATTGTTTATGATAGTTATACATGAACTATATAGTGCAATGTGTTTACTTTTTATGGTGGTTGGTACTTAAACACAAACACGATCTCAAAGTGGGAGGGTCCAACGGTCGTACCTGCACCACCTATTGTGCAACTTATGTTGGAATGGATGGCGGTTCTCATTTCTCTAGTATTTCAGCTTCGGTTAGGAGAACGAGACGATCTATTTGTATTCCATTTACTTTATGATTGACTATATTACATATTTGCATGTGAATCTCTAACTTTTACATATTATATATACAAAACTTATGAAATCTCATCAAGATAAATGTTGATAAAATTATATTATTTTTAACAACCTATAGATTGATTCGATGAAGTGCTAAGGACTAAGACAACTAGTTGACCATTAGTAAAATCAATTTGAACCTTACAAATACACCTTTAGTGTGTTTTTTGTATAGTGATCATCAAGATCCACACGAAAAACCTAAAAAATAATGCTATCTATAATCTAAATCTCGATACAAGCATGTATGCTTTGTATTTGACCCAAGCCATTTACATAAATAAACCAAGTTTAGCTAGACTAATGAATTTTGGTAAAATAGGCAAATAGCCTTATAGATAATGGCTTTACCATCTCCCCTAGCTTTGTACGAAATTTATCTTCTTATCTCTTTAGTAGCTTGCCAAACTCTCTAGTATCACCATTTTATCAAATCAATAATAATGCTTAACTCCGAAGGATTTTTTTTTTCTTCAAAATCATCAATTTATCTACCAAATGTGAGAATTTCCCTCGGGTCAAAGAGCTAGAACTCTTTATACGTGTAAACAATATGGGTTGTTAGGTCATGGTGTCCAACATCCCGTATTTGAAATCTTGCAATGAGTTTATTGCATGTGGATTACAAAATTTCAAGGATTTAATGTCTTTGGTCATGGATATTTTAGGAAACCTTGCTTTTTTTCATTGATGGGATCGATTTTAGTTCTATTTGTAGCATACGAGCTTTAAATTATACATAAGCTATATAGATATTTTATACACTTTTAATATTTGTGCATTAGTTATTATTTAATATTACTCCTAATTGGTTTATAACTGGATTTTAAAGGTTTCAAGTGAAAACACGTTCAATATATACAATTATTTTACGAATTAGACAAAGAGTGTTAGACAGCACTACTAGAAAAAAAGCCTTTAATGACATGCTCATAATGACATGCGTCAATTTATGACACGCAAATGTGTATGTCGTTAAAAAAAAGTCATATTTTTAAAAAATTAAAGGATTTATGACATTTATTTTTATGCGTCATTAAATCATGTCATAATTTCAAAAAATAACCCGTGCTTGTCATATTTGAGTGTCATCTTGCAATATCAAACAAAAAAAACTTAACACCCGCCTAAATTCTCTGTAAAAAAAAACTCAAAAATAGCGCCCATCAGACTCCCCTCTCCCTTAATTATTATCATCGGTCCCCCCAAATATACTTCAGTCTCCACCACAACCACCACCACCCATCAGATTACGTTCAGTCTCCACCACCACCTCTCACGACGACACTATCTTTCTCCACGACGACCATCTTTCTCCTTCAAGACGAACTTTCTCCACCACGACGCAACACCACAGCTAGGGTTTCGAGTTGATTGAAGGGTTACTGGCAGGAGTTCATCTACAGTGAGGTATATGCCTTCAATTTTACTTTGTTCTACTGTTAGTTGTTGGTTTTATAATCGGTTGGGTTTTAATGTTGTTAATTAGTTTTTTGCTTGCTGAAATATGATTATATGGAATATTTTTATTGTATTTTTGAAACCTGAAACCTGAATGCTGATTTCGGTTAGGGTTTATGTTGTTAATTAAGCTCAACAGTCAACATACACTATGAATATGGATGTCAAATACTAATTATTTTCATATAGACAAACAATTAGTGTCATATTGGACCAAATTAGATAACGGTAGATGTAAGATTAACCCAAAGTAACAATACACCTGTTTTAGTTCATTCAATCTCAACATTCACAATTTATAAATTTGGATGCTGTTAATTACTTATTTGCTAATTGGAATTAATTGCAGCATCAGGTAATATATGAAATTAATGCCTAACTAACTAACTAACTAACTAGGTTTAATGTTAATTACTTATTTGCTTGTCTGGTTATTTATCGTTATCGCACAATCAGTAATAGAAATTATGCTTAATAATAACCAATATTAAGTGCTGAGCGTGTAAAATGTAGAAACATATGATTTGTTTATAATTTGCTACATGGTGTTGTATATAGTTTATATATTTTACATTTAGGTTGAATGTTTGATTTCGTTTTTTGTCATGGTGTCAAGTAGAAACAAGCGAGCATCGATAAATCATGGATTTCATTTGATAGAAGATGAGTGGAATTACTCAATCCTCCTCTTTTGTATTCATCTATGAAAAAGATGAGCGGAAAGTTTTTGTAGCGCAAAGACTTTCAAAAATGTTGCAGGTTCGTTAAACTTTCAAAAAACCCATTTAGGCGCTAATATGTATAGCATAAATTATTATTTCTACACATACACTATATAGTGCAGAATGATTTTCACTATCTGTATCTGTTCAGTGATAATTAAGTTTTAGAAAAATGCATGACAAATTAAAGTTTCAAATGCGTGAAAAAAGTAAGAAAAGTAAAGAAGTGTGTGCAAAGAATAAATACCATCATCGTTTAAGCAAAAAGAGATATGTCGGACTCACTGCTGAGATTGTATGTATTAAAATAATCAATTACTTTACTTGTATTTGTTTATATTAATCTACTTTTGTCATTGTTTTTCAAACCGGATCGGCCCGGCCGGTCCGACTGATTCAACCGGGATTCGTAGCCTAGCCAGTCCGAACTATCAACAAGAACCGGCTTTATAGTTAGTTTTGAAAGGAATAAAACTGGGCAATATTAATTAAAAACAACAAAAGCAAGAACACAGAAAGGAAACCATGGCCTCTCTGATTTAACAAATGGGTATAGCCACATGAGCTACCTACTTATTTGTTTAACTTTGTAAATAGTAATAACATATATAGATAATTATTTTTATGTAATTTAGTGCTATCTGAACTATTAATATAACTATTAATATATTTACACTGGCTTATAATTTGATTATAGTGTTTTTTTCCTAAACATCTTAATTTTATGTTATTTTCTACAAATTGTGTAATATCTAAACAATTATAGTTTTATCCGGTTTTTAAATCCGAGCTGATCGGTTCAACCGGTCCGACCAGTAAACCAGTTACGTGTCCGGTTTGATATCCGATCCGGTTATGAAAACATCGACTTTTGTTGTTTAGATGTTGAAAAATTGTGAGTTTTTCTATTTTGTCTCATTAGTTTTAGTTATCTAATGTTAATAACAAAATCGAAAATCAAAACCCAAAACTATCAATTAACAAACTAAATGACTGCATATATATATATATATATATATATATATATATATATAGTCAAAGACTAACATTAGTATATAAGTCACAAAAGGTTAAGTTTATTGATTGCACAACTACTGCTTATTTAAGGGTAACATTACAACGGAAATATATAGATATAAATCAAAAGAGATAATCCGAACTCTAGTTGTTCTGTAACTACTAGGACAACTCATCTTATCCTCTTGCGTTACGTATTTTTATGCCGATATACCGGCCTAGCATCATGACAGTTGCCTGAGGATTAGTTCCTGGAGAATCAGAAAGCAGTGAGCTATCAACGATCCGCAAGCCATTAATTCCGACAAGTTTCAAATCAGTGTCAACAACCTTGTCCACCAAGCACCCGCCATTGAAATGCCAAAATGTTCTCAACGTTTTACGACAATATGTATTCACCGAATCCTCATCAGATAAATTTCTAGGTAACGGGACACCAATCAAATTGAAATACTTTGAACCGTCACGATTACTAAACTTGTATAGATCCATTGCCGGTGTTCTCAATAGTCTGTCAATTACATGAACAGCATTGGCACATTGCACAAGGTCTTCTTTCTTAGAAAAGTAATTGAACCAAACTTTCGGGTTAACTGTCACATCATTCGCAGATTTCAAACTAAGTGAACCGACTGAAGAGGTCTACTGACCTCAACAGCAATCACTACGACACTTATGTTTAATGGAGGGTATGGATAAGGGAAAACTATTGAATTTGCAGGAGAATCAAATGGCATCACAGACGAAACGGTCTCTATATACAGGTTATCATTTGTGATGCCAACCACTCGGCCTCCTACATCCGCCAATGGGAAAGGGACAATAAGACTAACCCCTAAACGTTGTTTATCAGCCATGAACTGCCCTACATAAGGTTGATTCAGAACGACAGGAATATTCTGTGATTGTAAGTATGAACTTGGTCCTACTCCACTTAATAGCAAAAGTTGTGGGCTTCCGATTGCACCAGCACTCAGTATCACTTCACCATTTTTCTTTATACGGACTTCATGACGCCTTCCATTAGAATCATGATAAACAACGCCACTCGTAGTTACACCTGATACAATTAGTAAATTCCTCAATAAGTAGTTGATCGAATGACTAAGTCATCAATCCGTGATATTAATTAACAAAGTATCGTCCATATGCAGTTAGTAATAATGTAATGACGTAAGTAAATGAATAAACTCGTATTAGTGGTTCGAATATACATAATAAAATTACGAAAATATTTACTACAAAATGACCCAAACAGTTCACATCTTTCAGTTAATTTTAGTTCCAAGAATATGCTGAGTCTTAAATATAAAAAATTCCAAACAATTCACATCTAAAAATCGGCCCTGTTGACATGCAAGAAATTGTTTGAGTCAATTTTAGTTCCAATGCCGAGTTCGTCTGTGTGAAATTTTGGTTTTATATATCCCTTGGGAGCTCAATCTGCTAAACTTTTGGTGTTATAGATCCACTGGGAGTTTGGCGACGCCAACGGAGGAGTGAGGCGAGATGGCTAGGTTTTAGTCTGTGAAAGAAAACGATGGTTTATGAGGTTATAAAGAAGTTAAAGAGGTTGGGTCAGATCTGCACCAAGAAGAGACCGTGCAGATTTTTGTAATGAAACGTATGTGTATGAGTTGGATCATTTGTCAAACGACTTGAATTCCATCATGTTGAGCTCCGATCATGTCACCAAAAAACTTACCTAACTTTTGCCATCTGGATAAATTATTATTATTATTAATTTTTATTGTAAATATTAACTATAGGATCAACTGTTCAATGGTATGGAGAAGAACTGTCACCTGACGAATTAGACGATGAGAAGATAACCCGATCAACGATAGCCTTCACAACCACCTTTATATTTTCAGGGTGGGCTTTGCTAAGGAGCTCAACTGCACCATGTCGTATCCCGGAACCATCAAATGTAGAGCCGGTAACTTTGGTGCCTATAAGGTGCTCAATGGTAAACCCATTTGCTGGACCAACTCCTGATTCCAATAATGCATTTAAGGTAGAATTTTGCCATGTATTTAAATGTTCAGGTTTTGTGAAAATAATGTCTTCTACCCACTTATAGGCTTTTATAACACTTTCCATATCCCATGGGATACCTGATTTGTTATAAAAGTATTCATCACCTCTTGAATAGTACCCATAATTTACCATGCTGCTACCTCCCAATATGTTGCCTCTATTATTTGGTATTCCATCTTCAGAGGTAAAGGATTGAGCTATTGAGTTATGATCATTTGCGTTAATGAGATTTAATAAAGCGCATGTTTTAGAGAAAGCGTTGGAATCAGCGTCTGTTACATCACCTCGCTCGAGAACAAGAACCGAATAATTTTGCGATAGGGTTGCGGCTAGAGGACAACCAGCAGTCCCTCCTCCGACGATTATGTAATCGTATTCGTGTGCTGGAGTGAAGTTTGTGGCATCATAAGTAAAAGCAAGGTAACTTGTATCTGCGAAACATATTTCAACTTATCACATGTGAGTAATAATATTTGCCTAATGATTATAACTATTTCACATCTCGCACCTCTCGTAACACTCTCAAGTATGTGTGAAATGTGAAAGCCACATCGTCTATACGGCACTTACATGTTGCCTATGTGCCGATTCCACGTTTCACATATTACAGTTCTCAGAGCACTTAACATTAAAAAATGAAGGGAGAAATGTCGACTTGCCTCGATGAGAACCTGGTGATAGGAAGCAACGTACTTTGTATTGACTAATTAGGTATATGAAAAGAAATGCCATAACGTCTTGCATCGAATGAACTTTAGCCATGGTGCTATTGTGTTGAGAAACAAGTTCTTGGGAGCAAGTGATGTGAAATTCTTGTAATATATATATATAGGTGAGAGGCTTTGTTGGGTCTTGCATTCATCATCGATCTCTAATTATTGTTATTACGAGTATACGTTTGACTTCAGTGACGGATCCAGAAATATTTATGAGTGGGGGGCAAAAATAAGTATGGTCAAAACAAGTCAATTAAATGGGTCATATTACAAGGGGTTGGGTCAATATAATCCGAAGTTGTTTGTTTAACGATATTATAAAATTATTCATACATAATTACTTAATAATATGATGATTTTGTTGATTCCTTTAGATCAAATCAAATGGATATTGATAATGACTTAATGAATATGAAATTTTAGAGTTTACTCAAACAAAAAGAATTTATACAATATTAAAAAAACATTTGATATTATATTTAACCAGATAAGAAAATAAAAGACACTAAAACAAAATTAAAAGCAATTAATTGTTATTCAAGTTCATTAGATTTGATGTATAAGTAATACAAAATGTTTAACTTGAAGGTTGTCTAAAATTCAAATGAAATTTATAGATATAAATTGTAACTATGCTAAACTAAAGAGGGGTGAATATTAAATATGCCTTCAATTTACCTTTCTGATGTTTAACCCACACGTTCCTTATCTCCCTCACTTCTCTCTCTTTTTCAAAAAAACATCATTGATTTAAACCGGAATGGCAGTTTCTAAAATTTGAGAAGTTGGTCATCTTAAATAGAAGCTTCAAGGTATCTTCATGGGGGCTTATAAAAATGTTGCATGGGGGTCTGAGCTTTTTTTTTGTAATTAAAATGGTGTTTTATTACCCTAATGGCTTTCAACACAGTGGCGGTATTTATCACCCCCCCCCCCTTTAATTCCGAATATGTGCTTAGATTCTCGCCTTTAATCCAAACGATTCTTTTTTCTCTTTCTTGATCTATAGTTTTATTTTCATGTCACTTTCGGTCCAATTAATTTAATTTTTTTTATAACAGCCAACAAACAAAAGAGAGGTGTCAAGGTACTCCATACAGGGTGCCCAAGGACAAAAAACCACCGCCAGTTTGCCCCAACCTAGCTGTACGGAGTTCTTAATTGTTTTAAAGTTACAGTTATGGGAAAAACCAACCCGCCGAAATGCCCACTAGAACCCAGATGCCCTTAGAATCGTACCGGAGATCACAAAGATCTCTGTCTTCTTTAATTGAGTCACTCATGCCCTTCCCAAAGTGTTGTTCGTGAGGATGACACCTATATCAACATTGACAAACTCATATTTTCTACTACTACACATCTTACTCTATTAAAAATAAAACAGGGCATTTTAGTCTTTTAGTACGAGATACAACCATTAATTCAAAAATACATATAAATTAAAAACAAAACAACCCGCTATCCTTAATTTGTATGTGTATATATATATATGGGATGGTTCAGAGAGAAATGATATTACTACGAGAAATGCGAGGCCACTAGTTTTATTTTAGGTTTTAAAAGTTAAAGATAAATTAAGAAACTATTAATACATTATCTCTCTTCAATCGATATAACTAATAAACCATAATAGTTATCTATTCAATTAATATAACTAATCAAATTACTATAAATGAAAAGTATTAAAAATTTATTTATTTTTATAACTTATTTTTGTCTCTTGAATTTTTATCCTACACAAGTATAATTTATTCATACGTTAAAATTTATTTTTATCCAAAACCAATTTCTTCCAACTCAATATATTAATATTCATCAACAGGTAGTTACATTATGATAAATAATACAAAAAACTATTTTACACGTATTTGCATTAAATATCAACAAAGAAAGATACAACCTACACAAAAACATATAACATACACTTGTTCAAAAAATAAGAAAACATATAACCTACACACAAAATTCATCATCAATAAAATACACACGCACACGAAAACATATAACCTACACACGAAAAACATATAACCTACACATGAAAATTGGTATCCTACACAAATACAATTTATTCATACACTAAAATTTCTTTCTATTTAAAACCAATTTCTTCCAACTCAACTTATCAATATCCATCAACATGTAGTTACATTGTGATGAATAATACAAAAAACTATCTCACACATGTTTGAATTAAATGTGAAATATACAACCTACACAAAAACAGATAACCCACACTTATTCTAAAAATAAGAAAACATATAACCTACACATGAAAAACATATAACCTACACACGTGTAGGATATGTGTATCTTTGTGTAGTTTATATAATCGTTGGTGTCGAATTAAGTATGTAAGTTGTTTGTTTTTTTTATGTTGTACGTTTTTATTGCTCACAACAAGTGTAAGTTATATAATTTTGTTTATTGTTTATATTTAATGGACACATTTGTATGACATTTTTTTTATTATTTATTACAATAGTTTTTCAAGATATATCAATTAAAAAAATATATTAATGTTTTGATATTTATTGTTAAAATTACGCGTTGAAATATGCTAATAAATTGAGTGGAAAGAAATTGTTTTTTACATATAAAGAACTAGTATTATATGAAAAAATTGTATTTTTGTTGGATAAAATGAAGAGGATGTAAATAAATTATAAAACTAAATTAGTGTTTTTATCTTTTTAATTATTATAGTTTAATTAGGTAGATATAAAATTAGAAACAAATTTATTATGGTTATATTAGTTGTATTAACTGAAGAGAGAGATGGTGCATTTATTGTTACATTTATATATTTTTTATTTATCTTTAAGCTTTCAAAACTTAAAATAAAACTAGTGGTTCATATTCATTTCTCGCAGTAATATAATTTCTCTCTTGAACTTAAGCATATATATATATATATATATATATATGAGAGGGATATTTTGAGAACCTTGATAAGTTGTAAGAACTTTAAGAACTCAATATGGACCACAAATTTAATTAAATGAGTATGAAATATGTGACAGAGAATAAATCTGATTAAAAAATGAATCAGGAGAGAGAATTAGTATTTTTGATGATTACAAAAGTTTAAATGTTAGTTACAAATGTGTAATAAGTTGATTCGGTGTGTAAAAAATACGGTAATTTTCTTTACGTTACTTACACTTACGTATTACATGTATGTTAAAAATATTCGAAAAATATTGTTACCTTAAGTTTTTTCGAGTTTTTAAAACTTAAAGTGATTCTCAAAAGAAATCAATCATATATATATATATATATATATAATTTTTGGTGCTAGAAAAATACTCTAGGAGAAATGCTAAGCTTTTACTAATTATCAGGTGTATACAAAGTTGACGTTTATTGTGATTAGATTGGATGGCTTTATGATGTCTAACTTTGAAAAGATGGTGAAGTGACATTGAGTGCCGGTGCAATCAGGAGCTCATAACTTTTGCTATTAATTTTGAAGTAGGGCCAAAATCATACTTATTATGACAGAATAATATTGCCATTCTATAATCTTATATAGGGCAGTTCATGGCTAATAAACAGCATTTAGGAGTTAGTACTCTTCTAGTCCCTTTGCCATTTAAATATGTAGGAGGCCGAGTAGTTGGCATCGATCACAGGCAATAGCCCATATATAAAGACCATGACGAGTGTGATCCCATTCGATTCTCCACAATTTCAACATTTTTTTTCCTAATCAATAGGACCCTCTTTTAAACACAAGTGTTGCAGCAATTGGTGCCGAGGTCACCAGATTTCAGTCGGGTCACTTATTTTGAAATCTGTGAATGATTATACAATTAACTCGGAAATTTGATTCGATTACTTTTCTAAGCGAGAAGACTGTATTCATTGTGCTAATGTTGAGAACACATGCAACGGATCAAAGTACAGGATTGATCAAACACTTTATTATTGCAAAAGAAAGTTGACTAACCAACATGTCAACTTAGGTCATTCAGTATTTACCGACTTGTGAACACGGTCCGGAATTACGAATCGATCACCCCCATAATTTCGTAATCGTAAATGTAACTCGATTTTTCTTGTTCATCAGCCATCGATCATCTTCAGTTCTTGATCTAGTCCTTCGATTCACAGTTTAGATATAATTTCCAACTTGAAATTAAAATCTGAATTGATTAACTAAGAAAATCAAACAATATCCTTCTTGTCACTAACGAGGGCAACAAGTATGACTCGACTTGGTTCCTCGGTTCCCGGAAGTAAAAATAAGATATGGAACGGCTTCTTGAAGCAATCCGTCGGCAGACCCTAGATCTTCCTTAACGTCTCTGATCGGTTGGCCATAGATATCACTCCGTAGATATCTCCTTGTAAGAAACAATTTCCCCTAGATCTCCTCACGACGGCGACATGCTTCCTTGCGGTGGCTGGATCTTGATATCAATCTTGGGTACCTCGAGCTAGGGCCACGATTAGACTAAGCTCTGATACCGCTTCAAGGCACATAATCGAACACACACTTTATTATTGCAAAGAAAACTGACTCAAAAAATAGTTACAATACTTTTATATTGATCACACGTCTAAAGTCTATAACCAAGCCCTATATTTATAATATAAACCTAACTTGGTGACCATGTGTTGATACACGGTTTGCGTCGCGGTCTTGTATAACATATTTTTATTAATAGATAAATGTATTAAGGGTATTTTGATCATTAATGTATTGTCTCATTTGTTAGGCCCCGCTTAGTTTTGTCCTCATTCATTATATATGATTAACGAATGATGGTTAACGTATAATGTTCATTCTTTATGGGATGTTAAAGAATGAATGTAACGTATGATAACGAATAAGAGGCTTATTCGTTAGGCCTGTTTAACAAATTGGCATGTCTTCGGTATATACCCACCCTATTGTGTATTTTAATCAAAAAAGTTCTTATAATTATCATCTGAGCCATGTTACTCTGTCCAAATACTCTCTCAACACACATTCTTACCCACAGTTAACGTAAACATCAAGATCTAATCGTAATTCAAATCAAATGACTAGATCGTTAAATGTATTGAAATGGATTAGTGGTTTCTCAAGTGGTATCAGATCCACCGTTTGTTTGAATTGTGATTAGAAATCGTTTACAACACTATTGATAAATCAATTTGTTGCTAATTGTGTTTAAATGTATTGAAAATTGATTTTGGACTGTTAACCATATAGGAGCGTTCAACTAGGTATTGAATTCATCATAATAAGTATTAATTGGACTATAGGATTGTTCATGATGATGATATGAACATTTGATAGTGTTTAATTGTATTAGTTCTTCGTAAATTGTTGAATTAAGTTTACGCAGGAAATAGGTTAAGTTTGACTGAGTTTTTGGTAAAATTGGACGAGGTTTGGTTTGTGTTTGTGGTTTGGATTTGTTTGATGGTGCTCTGAATGGATAGACGAGTTGACTAGGGGATTAATTGTGAGATATGGTTGAGGTTTGAACGAGTGTGAATTGATTTACTATTGGTTCGTATTGAGTTTGAATTTGGAAAAGTGTTTGAATATTTGAAGATATGAATATTCATTCATTCTTTTCTTGAGCAGATTCGTTAGATTCAACGACTCATTCGTTAAGCATTTGTACCGTTTTTTACAGTTGTTCAACATTTACAACAACCTATTCTCTAAATTTCCTCATTCCTTCATTAAACCTTTATTCGCTACACTCATACGTTGTTGTTCATACGCGTGAACAATAGCATTCATTCGTTGGTTAAATTCGTCATTGCTTCATTCGTGTGAACAGTATCAATCGTTATTGTTCATTCTTTACACTTATACACCACATTCGATACCCAAAGTATACTCATTTGTTACCCTTGACTTACATAGACTATGAATTTTCACCCCATACTTTCAAATTTGATAGTTTTAACCTTTTAACTTTTAAAATGACAAACTTTTATGCACTTGCCTCCCAAAACACTTTAATGCAACAAATGTTAAACCTAGATTCTGAGATCGGGTCTAATACTAAATGCCCAAGACTCATGTATTTATATGATTTCCCGAAATGGGAACCAAGATTAAAGCTCACTTGGGATCTGTTCATCCGGAATGTATGCAAAGTTTGAATGTTATCTTTAAACATGTGTTGGTTGGTAGTGTATTCTATTGGGTGGACAAAGAAAATGTTTGCTGATATGACAAATGAAGAAAAGAAAGCATACAAGATCAAAACAAGGGCTTATACTACATTGACCATGGCATTACCTAAAAACATCTTCATCACGTAAGCAGCCTTAAAGTATATGCTTTCTAATTTCAACACTTGAAAGTGAGGATCATGGGGATACAAAAGACAGCAAGAAATCGATGCTAAAATTTCAATTCAGGAACTTTTGTTTGTTAAAGGGAGAAACAGTGACTGAATTATTAACAAGGTTTTGTCATTTGATCGTTGCGATGAGAAATTTCATGATGCCTCCAAGTTAGATTGATCAGATTGATACTGTGAAGAATGCTCAACCTGCTTCATATTCCACGTACTTGCTTGTGCTTAAAGAAAATGATTTCTTTAAAAAGGAATACCTCACAGCAATGGATCTAATTCAAAAATTAGAAGAACGGGAATTTGATTTGAAGTGTCAATATTCTTCCAAATATAATCAAGATTCAACTCTTTATGGGGGAACACTTCCCTCAAGCAGTACATATGTACCAATCACAACTTTTTATTCTCATAAAGTCAATAGATTCCTCAGAGTTCTAAAGCTATTCCAAATCTATCTTTTATGGCATCAGGATTTGGTTCTTCATCTGGTACAATTCCTCAAACTTTACAACCACCGAACTTCAACCTGAAGGAGGTACAACAATAATTTGCCTTCATGTGTGCTTTTATTCCTTCATACGAACAATTGGTGGGTAGCCAGGTTGCTACGGGTGATTTAATTGATGAGGACTATGATTAAATCGATCAAATGATCTTGAACTAATGGATATTAAATGGAATATGGCCATGATTGCGAGGAATATCATGAAGTTCATGCGAAAGACAGGATAAGATTTACCTGCGATGAACAAAAGAATTGGCTTTGATAAATTAAAGGTCAAATGCTACAATTGCTCGGAATTTGGTCATTTTGCTAAAGAGTGTGATAAACCAAAGAAGGAGTATTCGGGCGCTAGGACTCAAGACAAAAACTCAAACCAGAAGAATAGCTACTTTGAGTCAAAGGAGAAGACAAAAGGGGCTGGGTCAATGGGACACAAGTGTTGATTGCTCAAGAAGAGATTGACTGGTCTTAAAGGCTTTTGGGAAATACATCTTCTACGAATATGGCAATGTTTGAGCAGACTGAACATTTTGAAGAAAAGTGGAGATAAGCTATCAGATAAGAGTGAAGAATTAGAAACTAAGACTGATTCGGATGATTAAAGCGTAGAGAAATTAGAGCAATAAGAAGCTTTACTTGCATGGCAAAAATTGAAGAGGTTAGTTCTAAGTCTTCTGATTCTATGTCATTTAATTCTATTATTGAAATGTCATATGTTGTTGATGAACCCCTAAACACAAAATGCTCTCAATGTTATAAACACAAGTCTAAACTTGAGGCTATTCGTCAACACAATGAGACATTAGTGCAGGATTTGACCATTCTTCGTCATAACTATAGACAAGCAACTAAAATTGAACGAAAATCAATTGCAAAAATTGATGCTTTGTCTTATAGTAATCATGATTTGAAAGAAGAGGTTTTGTTCAAACTAATTCTTATTGATCAATAGTTTCAAGAGATCTTGAAATTGAGAACCAAGATTACTGAACTTCAAAATGAAATTCTATAGTTGAAGAACAAATTGGGTATTTTAGAGATTCATCTGTTTTGTTAAATGAAATAATTGAAGTTAGTGGTCGACAAAAGGGAACTAAAAATGGTTTGGGATTTTTTGAAGTTCCTCCTTCTTTTCAAGATGATTATACTAAGATTCCATTCATGAGAGATCGTGAGGAAGTTTATATTGATAGTCCTTTGACTATCGATCCTCCTGTAAAACCCGAAAATCAACTCTTAAAAAGCCAACTCTGGAATCTAATGTTAAAAGTAATGTGGTTGAAAATGTTGTTGAACTATTCTACTTTTGAATCATATTCGTAGTAAACTGAATGAATTTGAGAAAGATGTGTATGGTCCAAACACTTCTAATGTAAGTGAGATCAAATAAGAAAAACCAGTGATCTCTGATGAGGATTTGATGAGATTTATAAATCCTGTTGAGATGAATGTAAAAAATGATAAGGTTTACAAACTAAAATGAGTGGTTAAAGTGTTTCAAGAAAGAGATATCCCTTTATGTTTGATTAAACATGAATTGATTAAGAGTGTTTTCAAGAACGACACTTCAAGCTTGAGTGACCTTGAGAAGGCTTTTGAAAAGTCAATGTTGGTTAACAAGACTAAATTTAAACAAAAAGTTAAAAAACCAATGCAGTTTGTAAATTGAACTATAAAGATACACTTCAGACCTTTTCTGATTCTTCTAATCTAAAACCAATTTCAAGACAACCTGAAGTTTCACGCATACCTGTCGTGTCTCCACAAATGTTTGTAGATATGAGAACTTGTTTATCGTGTGGTGAACATGGGTATGTTTCAAAACAATGTGGATCTAGGGTTAAACAAAATGTGAAACCTTTGGTCAAAGAACAAGTTCTTTTGATTAAAAGTATTTTAAAAAGACAGCTTTCATAAGTCGAGCTTGATGATACTCATACAATGTTACATGAAATTCATCCAAGAAATATTATGAATGTTAAATTAAACGAGTTTAAAGGAACGCGCAAACTAGTTGAGTGTGTTAAACTAATTTGTAAGGATGTGGATTCGGGTGTGATCCGTGATGAGTATCGAAAACGTAAGCCAAAGAAGCATTTGACTTATCAACAAGTTTATCGGTCAAATTAGAATACCAACAAAAAGGAATCAAATGTGAATACGATTGTTGTTGATGATCTTCCAACAAGGCAACTCAAAATTATTGTATGCCGAAAGGAAACAGAAGCAGAGCCCAAGACTGAGGCATGGACTGCCTTTTTTTTACCTAATCATCTACTAGAATGCGCAGAGTTCATCAAACCTTAACTTCTTCACTAAGAATTATTCATGATAATTTCTTCTAACTTAACTTCTTCACTAAGTCTTCACCAAATCTTGCAACTAGTTCAAACAATAACATGCATATGCGTATAAAATAGAAAGGTTTGTCAACAACACATGTTGAGTGAGTAAAAAACCAGTTTAAGACACTATAATAATAATGTATAATAGAAAACGCAAACCGTTCTTTTGAGATAAACAATTAAGCCATAGCATCTAATCAATTTACAGAAACAATAAAGATAGGGCTAAACCGCTGCCATACAAATGGACATTGGTTACCAAAGATAGGGCTAAACCGTTGCCATATGAATGGACATTGGTTACCAAAGATAGTCGTATGATCATACTATTAATGACGGACCTCTCCAAAATGCGTTCAAATAAAGCAAGTAAGAAAATAGCAAGTTAGGCATAAACTGATATACACACAGGATTAAACAGTTGCACTTTTGAATACTAGATAATAGATAAATACGCAAAATACGCATGTCCCCAAAAGATTTAATATAAGTAAAAAGGAGAGTGATTACTCACCAGATCAAATAAGCAAAGTGAGAATGAATATGACAAGAAAGAGATAAATCACGCTCTTTGGGAATTAACGGCGAGAATCCTAATTACGATAATTGCTTAAATAAATATGGATTGATAACGAAACTAAAACTAGATAGTGGTTCGGGGTTTGATGATCGGGTGTAATCTTACAAAAGCTATTTATTACTTTAATTTATTATTAATTTTATTATTTTGGATCATTACCATTATTATTAAAGTTTTAACACAAGTAATATGATTATATAAAATACATATGAATAATTAAACAAATAATTATAAAGATTTTATAGTTTTTATAAAGAGATTTGTGTAACATAATTATTTGAAACAAAAAATACATTTAATGTTTATATATATATTTTTACTATTAATAAAGATTTCTTTTTAAATAAATATAATAAATATTAATAATTATATAAAATGTTATATTTTATAAAATACTTAAGCTATATTTTTAATATATTAATTACCAAGATTATATTAAATATATATTTTAGATTAAAACTCTTTTTAAATGTTAAAACCTTTATTAATTTTTAATAAACTATTACATGTATGGTGTTTAATCAATGTTCGGAAAACAATTAGTTAATGTGTCGATTTTATAAAAATATCAATTAGTTATCGTATTTATAATATTTAAAAGTATAAATTAATTGATTAATTTATTAATATATTACTTAGATAACAATTACCAAAACAAAGAACAAAAACGAAGCTGGGGGACTCGAATCCGCGCCCTCAACAGCTTAACCACTAGATGCACCAACCTAGCCAACCGGACTAGGGTGTTAATTTGTTATAATACGAAACTGATCAATTAAAAATAAAACAACACAACCCCAAATCAACTATAAACCCTAATAATCCAATCGGCCAAAACGTAGATTGTTTGGCAGATTATCCTTAGGGTTAATAACAAGGAGACACGAAGAACATAACCATATAACTTAATTACCTTGACGTTGATTATACGAAGGTTAATTGGTCGATACGGTGGACGACGGTGAGCAGGTATAAAACGCGATACAAACAACAACTATAATCTAATTCATTAGAGGGGTATTGGCGGCGATGCATAGGATATTATAGATGTGTTTAATTGCATTATTACTTTCTCTATCTTGTATAACATGTTTGAATTAAGGTCGGCTAGTATATTAGGAAGAACGGATCAATTTTGATCGATATATCATAACTAGAACGTCAGTGAGGTCGATTAAGGAATGTATAACCTATCTATTGATTCAATTTCCATGTTAAGGACGAGAATTGAGGTCCAAGCTAAACAAAGGGTCACGGATAAATAATTTGGGTCACGGGTTTGGTTCTTGGGTCATGGATACGGGTTGGGAGAGGGGTTATTGGGTTAAATGGGTAATAATACACAGAATTTGCAGTTCAGTCCCTAGAGATTTGAGGTGGAGAGAATAACGGATAAATGTATAGTTTGGGGCTAAAATTGTTTATATATCAAAGTTATTATATATATTAAATAAATATAATAAACATATAAAAATAATATAATAATAATTTGATAAAAGTGATATTTTATTGATAAAATTCCCAGATCATAAAAACGGGTCGGGTAATGTAAATTTGGAAAATCTGAGTTGTTACAGAAGGTATTGACGAGTCCAGGTATACTCTTAAAGTTAGGATTGGTCCAATTTAGATTGATTTTGACAGACATTTGATAACGTACTCAAATTTGAATAATTCGATATTCAAATAGATTTTAAAACCCAATTAGATGTTTAGGGTTTAATATCAATGATGTATAGATGATATTGAACCAAGATTTAAACAAATAAGAAATTCAAATTGCGTGTTTGACTTTTTGTTGTTCATCTCAATTTTGTCTTTGACCGGAATTGGTCAAAGTGACTATTCATTAATGTATAGTCGTTTATCCTGTAACGAATGAGTTCTCACTTGTGAAGAGTTGATAACGAATGCTCACATTAGTTATGGTGCTTAACGAATAAGCGCATTCGTTGGGTTGTCTATCAAATGAGATCTTTATTTATCTAACAAATGTGCAAGATTTAACGAATGCATCTATTCGTTCAACAATGTTAACGAATGTGCCTATTCGTTTAAATAATTTTAACTAATGCGCCTATTCGTTAATGTTTTTTAATGAATGACTGCTACTCGTTAATAATTATAAACGAATGTGGACGGTTTTGTCCATTTTAATATATATTTCAAATTTTAACTTGTGCGTTTTTCCATTAATGGCTGAATATATGCAGATTTATACTCTCGAGGGCGAGCAAGTACAGCTTGTTGCACAAGATGCTCCTGTTGAGAACCCGAGGCTCAACAATCACAAGTAGTCGAGTTATTCTAAGATCCGAAACATAACATATGCGCTTTCTTGAATGAATATATATTTAGACGTGCAATGTTTGGGAGTGTAACAACATTTCTGAAGAGGCCCAAGATACATTATGCCGTATAAGCTGATCTGCCAGTTCACTCCAGCATTATCAGGCCTTTCTAGGCTACGAGGGTACGATACAAGAAAAGAAGATTGTGGTGGACATTGATGTGATACGTAGTGTATTACTGTTTCAAGATACAAAGAATGACATGTTTGAGTTTGAAAAAGACTTGATTTAAGGATTTTTTCGACGTTTAAAGTATAAAGGTGATTTGGAGAGGTCGATGTATAACAAGGAAAATTTATGCGAGCATTATAAGTATATACTACATGTGCTTATACATTGCCTTGGCGGACGAATGGGTGACTTTAATGATGCACAATCATGCTAATGTCAGCTTTCTTTTCTATGATTTTGAAAAATCCATTCAATTTCTGCGAGATGGTGCTCTATCACCTGAAGGAAAATTGCCCGACGAGGAAGAACAAGTTCTTAGTGTATCCTCTTTTCTTGCAATTAATTATAAGTCACCTCGAGCCTAATATGATTAAATACCTAGAGATGCTTAAAAATTTGTTGATGCTCGAGCAGATGAATGAAGACATGATGCGACGTAATAGAACATATCAAGGTCAAACTATTCTGACAAAACAAAAGTGCAAGATGTTGATTGGGCACATAGTTCGTGTTGATTATGTAGATCCACCTGATGATCGTTGGATCCATGATGACTCGGATTCTGAATGTGAAGGTGGTCAAAGTGAGAACGATGGTGGTGATGGTGGACTAGCATGGGATTAGGATACTGTTGAAGCTCGTAAACATAAGGCTAAGGGTAAAGCGATTTTTGTTGACAAGCCTGAAAAGAAGAGATCCATGGAGGTTTGGGTGTTGAGATACCATGATCGCAACCAAGTGTTCCGCGGGTTGTGGTGTCTGCTCTAGTTAATGTATCTCCTACTCCGGTGGTTAGTAGGGCTCCAAGTACACCGAGAGTTGCACTTATGATTACGACATCGTCAGACCCGCGCTTCACGCCAATTCCTCACACAATGTTGTCTCCTATGCCATCTTCACAACAAGTCTGGCTACTGCAAGTCCAACAATTCCTGCACATCTGATGCAGAGGCCAGGCTTCTCGTTTATGTCATTCAATAGACCTGACGGTCCTATGCAGCTAGTAAGTCCTTCATTCTTAAATTTGCTAGTTCAATAAAAAATGCTTCAGTTGTTGAATCTGATTCACTTACAAGAAAATCAAATTGTGGCTGATAGATTATTCCAAGAGCATATGCTAGCAGATCAAAGAAAAATGGTGAGCCATATGTCGTATGTTCAACATAAGAACAGGGAGTTGCAAAGATGATATGCTAAAGAAGTTAAAAGATATTGATGACAAGGATCCTAAAACCGGTGGTTGTTTGGATCAGCAACAAGGTGCTTCATCAACGGGTCGTGCAACAGCTGAGAGGGATTCGGATAAGCAATTAGTAGTTTATCAAGATACTACTAATAGCAGCATGTGAACTCGATCAAGACGAATGTGATTTTGTGTGTGGATAATAGGCGATTCTTTTTTATTATGGTGAACGCAGATGAGATTGAAGAGTGTGAGTTTGTTGATCACTCGCTTACTAAAGAGTATATTTCCGTACTTCTTAACTTAAACGAAGAAGTGATGAATGAGATGGAAAAGTAAGAGGATGTGGAAGTGGTTGATTCAGAAGAAGTGAGATTCGATACGAGTGTTCCAGCTGGGAATATTTTGTTTGATGATGATTATGTTGAGATGAAAGATGTGACAGCTGAGGAATATCCCGACTTATATACGAATGATAACTCTGATAAGGGAATTTCGTTTCTTACAACAGAACACTTTTAAGCAGCTGAAGAGCGTCTTTAGAAAGATAAACTATTGGATAAAGGAAAAGCTAAAGTATCGGACAATGAGACAAGAACTTCCGATGGTATGTTTAAACATATGTTGAAGATGATTGAAATTCTAAGATATGCTAAAAGTGAAAATTACAAGCAATCAAAGTCTCGAGAACCTGCATATCCGAAATGAAGAAGTTCATTGCGGCGAAGACTATTAAAGGTAATATTATTTCGTGGGTGTATGACTCGGAGCTTAAAGTTTGCATTGTCAAATGGGAGAACGGTGTTCAGTATTTCCAATGTATCGCTGACGTGCTTTCAATGCCGAGATGGGTTATACGTACGCTTGCCAATAGACCATTCATGAACCCATGTGGAAATCAAATGGCGGATTGGTTCTATCGGAATTTGCTACACGAAGTAAAAGTATGGTTTCAAATTCTTCAAGCCACAGGTTCCAACATGAAGATATGTGGATGAAATAGATCCGCGCACCGGTATGAGGAAATTGGTACTCAACGTAAAGTCGTTCCTATAAAGACGTTTCCCCAAAGTCTTTATAAGAAAATTTAACAGGTGGTATTACGACAACAAGACCGGCGAGGCCGTAATTGAATTGGGTTCCGGTTTGAAGGAAAAATTAGTTAGGGTGATCGACCCGATGTGGCTAGTTAATTTATCTGAGTCCGATAATGAGGTTCTTTACAAGAACTAGATCAAATGGGCGGATGTCAGAGGCAATGAGCAAGCTATGAAATTTCAATGTGTTGTACGCGTTTGTTATGCGTTTGGGATTCATAGTTGTGCGGATTGGAAAACTAATCGGTTCAACCTATGAAAGACAAAGAACTAGAGATGAGAGAGATTTTGTTGATACACGATTTTGCGCCTCAGTCTTTGTATAACATATTTTTTTGTAGATAAATGTTTTAGAGGTATTTTGGTCATTAATGTAAAGGCTCATTCATTAGGCATGTCTAACGAATGAGACCCGCTTAGTTTTATCCTCATTCGTTATATACGATAAACGAATGATGGTTAACGTATAAGATTAAAGAGTTAGGGGATGTTAACGAATGATCTTAACGTATGATAACAAATGAGATGCTCATTCTTTAGGCCTGTCTAACAAATGAGCTCGTCTTCTATATATACTCTTTAATGTATTTTAATCAAAACAGTTCTTACTATTATTATATTATTATTATTATTATCATCATCATCATCATCATCATCATCATCATCATCATCATCATCATCATCATCATCATCATCATCATCTGAGCCTCGTTACTCTATCAAAATACTCTCTCAACACACAATGTTACACACAATTAACATAATCATCAAGATTGAATCGCTATTCATATCAAATGACAAGATCCTTAAACGTATTGAATCATATTAGTGGTTCCTCACCAAGATATTAACTATTATAATTATATTACAATTAGAAAACTAAACCAAATTGACCAATATGTTGACTTATGTGAAAACGTTATACGAGCCACGGTCTAGTCGCAATTGGATACATCAATGATATATGGTACTATAAATAATGATGATCGAGCATAATGATTAATGTATTGATAACGTTAAGGATTCATACATACATACATACATACCTACATACATGCATACATGCATACATATAGTTAAGCTTGATTCTAGAGAGAATCCGGCAACATAACCTTACGTGAGGAATAAATAAGCACATATCTCTATGCACATTGTCTAACTTAGCCTAGTTATAGGCCATCCTCATTCACTAGGCTCATTCGTTAACATGAAAAAAGAATGAGGATTTACACTAGCGAATGTCCTCTCATTCGCTAACACCCATAGCGTATGAGCATTACTTTAAAGAATGAGCATTCATTCGCCAAGTCCAATAGAGAATGAGTTCTCCAATTTAACGAATGAGCCACATACGCTACATCCTTAGCGTATGTGCTCCTAGGCTAACGAATGAGCTTAGTGTTTGAACATGGTGTGAATCCTAACACAGATCTGATCTATGTATAATTAACTCATACGGATCTAGTTCATTGTTACACTTGATTATATGTTATATCTATATATATTAGTTGTAGTATGTGATGGATAATATTAATATGAAGATGAAGACTGAGAGAGAATTGGGAAGCAATTCATTAACGTGAACCTCAAAGCTTAAATTAACTGTGGACTAAAGCCACTATAAATAGACGATGGATCTAGTTCGTTACACAGCCCGTAACGAACTAGCATCCCATTCGCTACATAAACTTAAATGAAATAACTTAAACGAATCACCCCCTGATTCGTTAAACATCCTTAACTAATTAGGAGGGATATTTAATTTAGCTCTAGTTCGTTAAACATCATTAACGAACTAGGAAATACATTAACGAACTACCTTAATAGTTTAATACTTTATTACATAAATAAAACGAAAATTACATAATCGATAAATACAAAGACTCGAGACACAAAACCGTGCATTAACAGACACCCCCCTCGTCTTGAGCTCTTTATCTTTACTTTACTTGAAGCGCTTGGACTGCCAATCCCTGCAACTATGAATCCCGTTCTCATAACATACACGCACAACTTGTTGGAATTACATAGCTAGATCATAGTCTTCATTGCGCTCAAACAAAATCTTGTTCTTGTGTAGCACGTCATTGTCAGTCTCGGTTAAGTTAACCAGCCACATTGGATCAATGATCTTGATCAGCTCGGTCTTCAAACCTTTGCCCAGGACAATGACGGCCTCGCCAGTTCAGTTATCGTAATACCAGCGGTTGAAAGACAGATGCATGTGTTGATTCAAAGTCTTCACTGGTACCCCGCTTCAAGGTCTTTGGTGGCTTAACCTTGAGGACCAACTTTCTCCAACCCGTCCTTGAATCAATTTCATCTATACGCTTTCGGGTTGGAACCTGGGGCTTGAGAAACTTAAATCCATGGTTGACTTCAAACAACAGATGTTGATGGAACCAATCTCCTATCCAATCACCTCCACGGTTGATAAATGGACGACACGCGAGGGTACGAACGTCCCATTGCGGTAAGGTGAGAACATCCATTATCTTCTGATAATACTGAACCCCCTTTTCCCATTTCACAATACATACTTTAAGCTCGGAATCATATAACCAAGAAATGATATTACCTTGAACCTTTGACACGATTTTGAATGAAGTCATTTGTTGGCTTTAGCACGAGCAGCAACTTCATCCTTCTGTTCCCGATCCACATATCTATAAGCCTCAATAATCTTATGAGTTTTCTTGCTTCAATACCCAAACCATCTTGCAATATCAGCATCAGTCGGGTTTTCAAGTGAATGAAATCTGGTATCAACTACACGTTTACCCTTCGATTCCTTAATCAACGTTGGTGTGTTGAAACAAGTCAGAATACTCCTCAGCTATGACGTCTTCAACCTCGACCTCCTCATCTTCATAAATAAAATTCGTATTCATTTGAATAGTCGGATTATTTAGAACTTCCTCATCGTTCATCACTTCCACATCAGGCTCCATCTCTAACAAGGTCAACTCATCGTCATTCAAACCAAGCAGTAGTGAAATCTGCTCTCGTGTTAGAGACTTTTGCACAAACTGCCCAACTTCAATCTCATTTTGATTTACCACACTCCTGACCACTCCTGATCCATCAACAAAGATTATAGTGTCAGCTTCGATCATCTCAATCAGTTTTGCAGCAGTCGTGTCATGATAAACAATAATCTTCTTGCCCGAATCACCAACTCCACTCGTGCCTGCACCAGATGATGAGTCGTGAGCTTGTTTCGTCTCACCACCTGCACCAGACTCATCAGGATCTTCGTCATCATTCTTGAGTCTTTTAGTTCATCATCCTAACAAGTCAATTGTAAGATAAGTTCCTCTTGCTATTTTATTTTCACCCCTGAGACGTAACAATCTCACGTAGGGATTTCGTTTCTTTATGGCAGTATGAAACATATCCCATCAGCTTTCTCTAATTCTCCCTCAAAGTTTCTTGATTCAGACGATCTGCAGCCATTTGATTTTCATAAAGATGAAGGAGGTTCAAAAGCATGTCAGTTTGCCGATGTGCTGGCAAATTATAAAGAGATGGATGAACTGGCTGAATAGGTCCCTGAGGACGTGTAATCCTCATAAATGAAACATCGCGAGGTTGAGGAGGCCTCATGGACGGTGTTGGAGGAACAGTAGAGGAAATAACAGAAGGCCTTGGTATTTCAGCTAAAGCCATTTGAGGAATCAAACCAACCCTGTCGTGAGGAACCATCGTCGTCGTCAAACTAAGCGCCGGAGTGCTAGTAGTAAGCGGCACCACCGGGCGTTGGGAAATATTAGGACGAGACGGTTGAACACCAAAAGAAACTCCAGCCCCAGCTGAAACACGTCTCTTTGTTGAACCCTCAGTTGCCAATTGTTTACCCTTTCTCTTACGTTGAGCTGCAATTGTAGCAGCTAACGCAGCTTCAACTGTAGCTTGTTGTTCTAAAAGAGCTGCATCACCATCACCTCCATTACCACCATCATCACCATCATCACCATCGTTCTCACCTGGTCCCTCCTCAAGCTCGGAATCCGAATCATCGTGAATCCAGCGATCATTGTCAAGAGATTCATAATTAGGATTAACAATATGACCAATCAACCGTTTATTTCTAGGTATTTCCTTTCGATAGAGCTTCATTACGTACCGTGTCGGCCATCATGTGATCCAATTCCAACACATCACTCACCAATGTTTGATCGATGATCAAATTTGGAATCAAGTCTTGAATGATTAGCTGAAGGAACCTTGGATGCATCAGAAACTTCTTCTTCTGGACCGTTTGCAGACACTCTTCTTTAAGATGATAGAAGATCATCTCTGAAAAATTAAACTGCTTATTAAGAACGAGTGCTACAAAAGCTGACTGTAACATAACACGACATTCATCAAACCCGCCTTTACGTCCTCCCAAGCAATGGATTAACACATGTAAAAGATACTTGTAAGTAGGACAAAACCCATTCTTGTTGTACATAGATTCTCCAATGTCACCACCATAAAATACACGATGAAACAGTCATTTGGTCATCTCTTTATCAAATTCACATGGATAATCGTCAGTATCACCAAAACGAAGAACTCGTCGAATCACATTAATATTAACAGTAATAGGCGTTTGGTTGATTGTGGCAGTGATATGGTTCTCAACTTCAACGTATCTTGCTGTACTCCAGAATTGACGAACAATACTGAGACAGACTTCAGGATCAGTAGTGATAGAGTAGTGAATACGTGAACGACGAAGAAACTTTAATAATCCTCCAAAGAGATTTTCATCTGCAAAATTTGTACCAACAAAGGCACAAATATTGTGTTTCTTGGCGTATGGCAATAACGGTAGAACTTGTTGTTGTTGCTGTTGTTGTTCTTGTTGCTCAGCAACTGGTGGATCTTGGTCCATTTGATCAGCCATACTACTGTATAAATATAGATAGAGAATAAGTAACCATAAGCATGATAAAATAAATGTTGAATAATTTATTTAAGATTAATAAATTAAAACTATTATAAACATATTGAAAATGTCATTCGTTAAATAATCAGTCTGATTCGTTACAAAATTTATAACGAAACAACTAATTCGCTATTAAGTAAATTTATTAACGAATTAGAATTAGCGAATTACTATTGAAAAAGAACGAATTAACAACTAACTCGTTATAATTTAACGAATACAGATCTGATTCATTAATAAATTAAGTTCGCTAATCTAGTTCGTGTGAATTACTTAACGAATTGGACACAAATCAGTTCCAATTCGCTAAATATAACGAATGGTCAAACAATGACTTAATCTTTGACTTTCTTGGTCAAGGTCAAAATTGACAAGAACACTGAAAGTCAAAATTGCAAATCGGAATTTTGATAACTCCATAATTATCAATGAGTAGCCAAACAAACGACCATAAAGGTCTCGGAAACCCACAGCAACTCAAATGATACTGATTTGAGTTTCCAAAACATGGAATAATATACTCATGTTAGGGTTTTAACCGTAATAAAAAACCACGATAATGACCACTTATAATCCACCCATCAATCAGTAGTCAAAACATAATCACAGAACACCATTGAATTCGGAAACTCATTCCGATGATAATGGTAAAGGATTTATGGTCCATGACATCTTATAAGTTAATATTCAATGAAACCTCAACCCCGATAACTAAACCTTAAAATTAGCCCATCAAACCCTTATAAGATTTGATGAAAATGATTGTGTTGTGATCAGTATTACCTTACGAGCACTAATCTATGATCAAAACACAGAGAACTGACAATCAAATATTCTGAAAAAATTTGAGCAGAGTAACTTTGCAAATAAGGAAGATGAAGGTGAATAGTGACACGAACCACCCTCACAATTCCCTATATAGTCTGACACGACACACCTTCCAATGTAACGAATCAGATGATTCGTTTGAAATTTGAATTAACGAATCAACTGATTCATTTGATTTATTTAACACATGTCATGACGAATCAGATTTTGGTTTATTGTCTAATTTGTTAATATATGGATAACGAATTGAAGTCGTTCGTTACAGAGTGCGGAAGCGAATTAGAGTAACGAACTAAGAGATAGTTCGTTAAAATAACCTAATTCGTTATTCATAATTAATGAATCACCTTTTATTTAATTTTAAATGAATAAACAAATAAATAAATGAATTAAATAAAGAAATCATTAAATGTTTTACAAAAATTAAATAATTTAAATAAGTAAATTAAATGAGTTAAATAATGGATTACCGAGATCCAATATCTTGATAATCAAATACCTTAAAATCGTTTCACATTTTGAAAACGATAACTTAAATGAATTAAATAAAATGATATGAAAAATCTTTTTGTGTTTTGATCTTTTGATATGAAATATTTACAAAAGAAATATCCGAAACCAAAACGTAGAATAAGAAATGTTTTTGTATTTTTGTCTGTTTTGTAGAATAGGAAATATCCGAACTTAATTTATTAACAAATCAGATTTGTATTCAATTATAACGTTCTTTTTTTTTTTTGAGTTTGAGTAGAATCAAATTGACCCAATATGCCCTTCCATCACAGTGTATATTTCAGCAATATTGTGACTGGCGTTAAGTCGGTCCATTGATATTGTTGTCCACTTAATGGTTCAATTAGCGCACATAATTTCAGAAACTATCAGCCTCTAATCTCGATTCAAGCTTAATTTGATTTTTGCCAAATCACCCCCAACTTGACTTAAAACCATTATAGTGTTGATCAAAATTTTTTGAATATTTTTGAACTTTTGAGCAATGCATCAAGTTTCCTAAACTGTGAGTGAGTATGCACGAGTCCATCTGTCGGCTTACATACATTGTATCCCCTGGGGTCTGTTTCTTATTGGTATTGAGACGCGCACAAGGGAGGAACAATTGTATGACTAACATCGGATTTTGATTAAGTCAATAGTTTAAATTGTACGAAGTACAAAAGTAATCAAGTTTAATGACCTTGGGTTTGCTCTAGAAGCAAGTGAAATATTCATGCTTATGAATACCCAGGTGTATTAAGCCGCATAAAGACTCACAGTGTCCAGAATCCTAATGCTTGTTATTTGCTTTATTATATTTTTGGGTGATCAACAGCTATATGGCTTGAGTATGACTAGTTATTACATTTCTGCCATCATTACCGAGATTTTTGCTAGAGACTAACACCTCTTTCATTTTGGCTTTTCTTTATGTTTATATAACATATATTACTCTAACAACTTGTTTAAGACCTATCAATGCACCAATTATTAACCACTCAGTCTTGTAAGCTTATTTCTTACTGGATTTGGGTTAAATAATCAATGTACTATCATTTTCTTTTTTTGCTTCAAAAACTCAAAATTTTGAGGAGCATAAAACAAATTAAAATTTAATCGCCCAGTTACTTTAAGTTTATAAATTAATGGCTATCCTGTTAATCTACACGTAGATAACAGGACCAAACATGCAAGCATGCTCCACAAACTTAAATAACCGACATAGTTTTCAGCGAGAAAAATAACATAAAAGGCCTAATGAACGCCCAAATACTTTCCATTATCAGATAAATGGCTATCCCGAATATTTACAAGAAATTATCTGGACCAAACATATACAACTATATGTCCTTCAAATAGAAGTAATTGACATAACTTTCAGCGAACATAAGCGAAAATCTTTTTGGTTTTTCTCTTTACATTAAAAAAAATTCTTTTTGTCTTTTTCGTATTTTTTTATACAAACAAAAAATTCACAATCTTTTTGTCGTTTCAAAATTTTAAGATGTTTTTGGATTTTTCAAATTTTGAAACTTAATGGCCATGAAAACTAAATATATGAAAACACACTATTTTTGGAGTTTTTTAAATTTTTAATATTTTTGGGTTTTATCTATACAAATGAAAAGCACATTCTTTTTGTATTTTATAGTCTCACCCCTTAAAAGCCAAAACCAAAATAAAATTTAAACTAAAATACAATAAAAAAATAGTTATCCTATTTTTAGGATCTCAGCAAGGGTCTTTAAGTCATTTAAACCTAGCAAAAATTGAAAGCGTGTTTTATCAAATGCTTTGGTAAATAAGTCAGCTTTTTGAAAATCATTATGCACTTTCTCAAGGTCAATTAATTTCTTTTCAAAACAATCCCGTATGAAATGATATCGAATTCCGATATGTTTCGTTTTAGAGTGTTGGACGGGATTTTTGGTGATGCTAATAGCAGCAGAATCATCAATTAGAATGAGAGTAGTAAGAAACTTCAAACCGTAGTTGCGAAGATGTTGTTGTATCCACAAAACCTGGGAACAACAACTCGAGGCTGCAACATACTCAGCTTCAGCGGTTGAATTGGAGACCGTTGTCTGCTTCTTACACTGCCATGAAACAAGCCGGCTTCCTAAGAATTGACATCCCGCTGTGGTAGATTTGAAATTAATCTTGCATCCTCCATAGTCTGAGTCGGAATAAGTGGAAAAATCAAAAGTATCATCTTTGGGGTACCATAACCCGGTGTCAGGATTTCCCCTAAGATATTGAAGAATACGCTTGACCACTGCCAGGTGAGTCTCTGGGGGACTAGCTTGGTACCTAGAACATAAACAAACATCAAACATTATGTCGGGTTGAGAAGCAGTAAGATACATTAAAGAACCAATCATAGCTTGATAAAGGGTAGGATCGACAGTATCCTCCAATTCATCCAGTGATAAATTGTGACCCACGGGAAAAGGAGTAGAAGGGGTTTTTCCGGCAGTAATCTTGAATCGGCTCAAGACATCGTTCACATACGTTTTCTGGTGAATAAGGATTCCTTTCGCAGACTGATGAACCTGCAACCCTAAAAAGAAATTTATCTCTCCCATCGAACTCATCTCAACCTTGGTTTGCATTGATTTCTCGAACTCCTTACACAACACGTCGTTTGTTGACCCAAAGATTATGTCATCAACATAAATCTGAATGAGGAGAAGATCATCACCAATATTTTTATAAAACAAAGTGCAGTCAACAGTTCCACGTTTGAAACCATTATCCGTCAGATGGTCAGCGAGTGTGCAATACCAAGCTATCGGGGCTTGATGTAGACCATATAATGCCTTTTTTAAACAGTAAACTCGGTCAGGATAATCAGGGTCTTCAAAAACCGGAGGCTGTAAAAAAAACACTTCCTCATGAAGTTCACCATTGAGAAAAGCACTTTTGACATCCATTTGGTAGACTTTTATGTTCTTATAAGCTGCATAAGCTAAAAAGATTCGTATGGACTCCAATCTTGCAACAAGAGCATATACTTCGGTGTAGTCAATACCCTCTTGCTGATGAAAACCTTGCACCACTAAACGTGCCTTGTTTCTCACAATTACCCCACGATTATCTTTCTTACACTTATATACCCACTTAGTCGGAATCGCCTTCTTGACTCGAGCAGGTTTATCAATAAGATCCCAAACACCCAAACGTGCAAATTGCTGTAATTCTTCTTGCATGGCTTCTACCCAAGAAGGATCTTGAAGTGCCATACGAGGAGTCGTTGGCTCAACTTGGGATAGAAAGCAAGTGCATTTAGCAAGATTTACAATCCCAGACGAATGTAAATCTGCATAAGCACATACTACATTAGTTTCACTTGATGAAGCAACTTAATGACGTGTTTGAACTCCCACATCAAGTTCTCCAATAATGTTTTCTTTAGGATGATAATTATGAATCCTAAGAGTGGGATTCTCAGTAATGTCAACAGTTTCAAATAAATTAGTGTAGTGTTCACCCAGCTCGTGAGATGAAACTTCACTATCAAGTTCGATAACCTGATCAACAACTAGAGTGTCATCAGAAGAAGTCAATGCGTTATCGAAGAGAACTGGAGAATCATTATCAGGATCTTCTGTTGGAGCATCAGTTGGAACAACAACATCATTAGAGCTCGAAAATCTTGGAATAACCAGTTGGTCTTCAAAATAAGCACTTACTAAATCTTCATCTGGTTGATCAGTTGTTGGAGTAAATGAATTAAATAAACCATTATAGTTAAACATCCAGTCGGGACCTTTCCCTTGAGAAGGAGTAGTGTACTTTTGACAGTCCACATGGTAGCATTCTTCAACACACCCAGACGTGAAGTTATATACTCGATTCTTAGGAGAAGCATAACCAAAGAAATAACCTTCAATGGCTTTTTCATCAAATTTTCCCACATCCTTTTTCAACATCATACAAGGACACCCAAATGGTTCCAAGTATTTTAAATTAGGTTTACGATTATTCAACAGCTCATAACTGTTCTTCTTGAGTCTCTTAACAGTTAGAACTCGATTGAGTGTATAACAAGCTGTATTCACCGCCTCATCCCAAAAAAGGATAGGAAGCTTTGAGTCAGCAAGCATCGTTCTAGCAGCGTCAATCAACGTTCTATTTTTTCATTCAGCAACACCGTTTTGTTGTGGTATGTATGTAGCACTGTATTCTAGATGAATTACCTTTTGTAAACAAAAGAAATCCAATACAATATTTTTAAATTCAGTACCATTGTCACTTCGAATTCTCCTCACTTTCTATTTGTATAGTGATTCGATCTTAGTGATTAAATTTTGAGCGAGAACTGGTGTTTGATCTTTCGAACTCATAAACAAGACCCATGAATATCGTGAATAATCATCAGTAACTACTAGGAAATACCAATCTCCATAAATACTCGCACGATTCACTGGACTAAAAAGATCCATATGAAGTCGCTCAAGAGGAGTGTCGATGGAATTTAATAACTTAGAAGGATTTGACTTTTTCTTCTGTTTGCCCTTTTTGCAAGCAACACAGTGATCGGATAACTTAAAATTCTTCAAAGACACACCTTCAACTAGTTCATTTTCCATTAGATAGTTCATCTTACGAACATGTATGTGACCCATTCTACGATGACATAGAATAGAATCTTTCTCGGTTGCTTTCGAGACAAAACATGTTTCCATCGATGTTGATACTTTAGAGCTCATATTTAAGACATAAATATCATTTGATCGAGGTGATCGCAGGATAACCATGTCCTCGGGAATCACATACCCCGGTTTTAAAATCAGACACTCTTTATCTGTAAATTTTGTAGTGTATTGCTTGTCACAGATTTGCGACACACTCAATAAATTATGGTCTACCTTGTCACAATAATTGACTTTCTCAAAAGTAATATGCCCATTCGAAACATCACCTTCCTGTGTAATCATACCCCAAGAATTCCCAGCGAACGCCACATAACCCCCTTAAGTATTTCGCACATTTGTTAAAAGGTCGAGATTTCCGGTATGACGAGAACATCCACTATCCGTGATCCAGTTTTCACCAGAGATAGTCTTGGATGTACCCTACACGCAAAATAAAGTGATTAGTTCAAAAAGGCAGCCCAGGCCTCAGTCTTGGGCACCTTTTGTTTTTCTTGAGAAAAGTTAAACTTTGTTGAATTCAACTGTTGTTCAGAAACTTGAGAATAAGTTACAGGTTTCTTAGACTTTCGTCTAAGATACGCAGCTTGAACTACATTTGAATTCTCATTCTTGCACAATGGTTCGGTTGGAATAAACTTAGGTTTAACGTAACCATGAGTTTCATTTACATGAACAACCTTTCGAGGATTCAGGTTTGAGAACATGATGTGAGTATCATCGTCATACGATACAGGTCGTTTCAAAATCTCCTTTATCAAAGGAACCGTTTTGGAATGGTCTTTGAGAAAAGGATGAAGAATTTGAAATTTCTGCTGTCCACAATTTCTTACTACATGACCATGTTGACCTCAAAGAAAACAACTTCTCATGTTAACCCGATCTTGTTGAGTTTTAGCATTAACATATGACAAAGATGGTTGATTAGAACTCCCATTCTTGGTCATGCTCTTAGTAAACTCATCAGATAACTCAGAGTTCTTTTTCAAATAAAAATCTAAGTTAGAACAGTTTGAGAAACTTTTCAAGGTATCTGTTCCAGTTGACTTTACAAATTGAACTTTCTTAGCCTGTTTTAAAACTTGTTTTGCTTTAGTCAATGGATCAGATGAAGCTGATGTTTTAGCTTGAGCATACAAACGTTCAAGATCTTGAATCTTGGAAGTTTCATTGTGAAACACACTCTCAATAAGTTCTGGTTTAATGATACTTATTGGAATGTCTTTCTCAGTGAACATCGTGTCTACCCCCTTTAATTTAAATACTCTACCAGTAAATGGCTTGGAAACATTTGGATTTATGAAACGTATCAAATCCTCATCAAAAATTTTGAGTTATTCTAGTTTCTCAGCTCTCACTGGTTTGATCTTAACAAGATTCTCTTGTTTCACCTGAGTTGTGTGCGAACCATACACAGCCTCCTTAAATTCATGAGGTTCACAAAGTATGTGATTAGAACTTGGAATGTTCTTGTTTTTGTGTATGATTTCAGGTTCAAATACATCTTCAATGATAACTTTGTCAACACTTTCAACAAAAACTTTGTTGCTTTGAAATGAGGTTTCTGAATTGAAGGTCGGGATTTAACAGTTTCAGTTTTAACTGGTTTTGCTTTTTCAGAAATTACTGATTCTTTAATCCTCTTCTTGTCTAGCAAAAGGATTAGGTTTGTAATCATTTTGAAAAGGTGGTGGAATTTCAACAAAACCTATTCCTTTCTTTGAATCTTTTTGCTTACCAGATACTTCAATTATTTCGTTTAGCAAAAAGGAAGAATTTCTGAATTTGCCCAATTTGTTCTTTAAATCAAGAACCTCATTTTCAAGCTCGGTTATCTTTGATCTATGTTTCAAGATTTCTTGAAATTTTTTATCATTGATGGTCATTTTCACCGATAACTCAGCTTTAAGATCATGATTACTTATAGTTAAAGCCTCAGTTTTCTCTCTTGAATTCTTTTGAGAAGTTAAGGATTGTCTATAAGTGTCTTTTAACGATAAAATCTCTTTTAGCAGATTATCATTTTGAAGTTTTAGGACATCTATCTTAGACTTATTGGTCTCACAATCAGCACATGATAAATTAGAAGTAGAAGTACTAACCTCATTTTGCTTAGCCATATAAGCAGGCGTGGTTGAATCACTGATTTTTGCCATACAAGCGAAAGTAGTTGGAAGCTTTTCACTTGAATCATCAGACTCAGACTCGGTATCAGCATCAGAAGAAAGTTCACTTACATCTTAAGAGTACTCAGAAAATCCAAACATTTCCAGATTTGCTTGATTGTTACCACATAGTAGCCTTTGTGACTAGTCATCTCCATCTACTTTGGATAACATTGCTTGAGATCCAGAAGACGACGGTTTAACTCCAGAAGATATTCCAGCATCACTTCCACTTTTACCCGATGAGTTCTGATCTTGTTTTCTAGGACCGGTATACTCCTTTTTAGGCTTATCACATTCTTTGGCAAAGTTCCCAAACTCTTGACAATTGTAGCACTTAACCTTTGATTTATCAAACTCCAATTTCTTGTTCAAAGATGGAAGATCTTTACCCGTTCTTTGCATAAACTTTTCCACTTTCCTGACTATCATAGCCATGTTCCACTTTAAGTCCATCAGTTCTAAATCATCAGGATCAATCTGATCATAATTTTCATCCGTCAAATCACTTGTGGCAATTTTACTGCTAACCAAATTCTCATATGAAGTCATGAAGGCAGATAAGAAAGCAAAATTTTGTTCTGCCTCCCTCATGTTTACATTTGGTTGTGATGAGAATTGATTTGAAGGTGATGAACTCCCAGATCCTCCAGATGAACCAGAAAAAACAGAAGAACTAGTATTTCCAGCTGTGTAGAAACAGGCACGTGGATCACTATAAATAGTTGTTGCATTATCACTTGCATTTTGTGTTAGAAAAGCAGTGATTGGAGAAATGGTTGAACTTAATGGCATACTTCCACCATAAAATGCAGGATCTTGATTATCTTTAAAAGACTTCTGACATTTAAGATCATATTCTCTCGCCTCAATCTTTTGCAAAAATTCAGATGCTGTCAGATCTTCATTTGTAAAGTAATTATTCTCTTTTAGAACCATCAAGAAAGTCGAGTAAAAACTCGGCGAAGCACTTTTAATAGTGTCAATCTTATCAGTTTCAGATATTTCCAATCTTATCTTATCCATCTCAGCTATCAAATGATTAAATCTTGTTGTCATCTCTTCAACAGTCTCACCCTTAAGTAGGTTAAAGTTTCTATATTGAAACTTGAGCATAACCTTTTTGATTTCAGCGGTGTTACCCATACTTCTCATACAGATATGTTGGAATAATGAGGCACAAATCTTTATACTCCCAACTTGGTGAAAGATGTTTTCAGGTAAGGCCATAGTAAGAGTAGAATAAGCCTTTGTCTCAATTCCTAATGCTTTCTTCTCTTCAACCAAATATTGTGAGATAGCTTTGGGTGTAAAACCAATAGTCTCATCTCAAATCATTGGAACGGTGTAAACCTCATCCAAACAAGATGAACAATCAGGGTGAACTGATCCTAGATGAGCACGTAAACAGGGTTCCCATTTAGCAAAATCGCTAAATTTCATCAAACGTGGACATTTCGAATGTGAACCGATCTCGGTGTCCAGTTGTAACATTTGTTGCATCAACATGTTTTGAGAAACTAATGCATACATACCAGCCATTTCTGACAAGTTTCAAACTTTAATAAATTAAAATAAGCAAAATGACAAATATTTCAAACTCTAGGGGTTAAAGTTGAAAATTTGATTAATGAACTGTGAACAGTAGTAACGAATCACACCTTAACGAAGTTAAGACTGATCAAATAACGAATTGGTTAACAAATTGAAAACAGTAATTTTGACGAATTGGAAATAGTTTATAACGAACTAGTTCAACGAATCAGATAATTGTCTTTAACGAATCACTAAGTGAAGCCTTAGCGAATTAAGTAACGAATGGTCTACAGTTGATAACGAATCAAACTGATAACGAATTAGGTAATTATCCGGTTGTAGCAAACCTCTGACAACAAATGCCACGTGGCAAAAGTTGTTATAAACAGTTCCCGAGATGAGACACGTGTCACACGAATCAGTGGACACGAATAAGATTGTATAACGAATTGGTTCACGAATCAACCAAAACTCATAACGAATTAAGTTGAGATATTAACGAATTAAGCTGAAAGATTAACGAATCAGACTTAAACGTTAACGAATTGATTTGAATCTACAAATCTTCAAATGCAAATTTCCAAATTTCTGGAAATGTAAGAACACAAAACCAGAAACCGAAATTTGTAATACTCACTTAATATCAAACCAAATCACTCAATCAGGCTACCAAAAAACTCGGAAATCAATCGCGAACCCATTTCGCTTTATCCCGTAACACAATTATCCTTAACACGTATCCAATTTAACCAAAAACCATCCTCTGTTCTCGGCTTAATCTAGATCTAATCCAATTCAATCTAAACACAATCCAAAATCCAATTCCAATTAGCCAAAACTTACCAATACCTTAACACATTCAAATCCAATCCAAACAGTCCATAATTCATCCAATTTAAACCTCAATTTGATCCAAAATCAAACTGAACCAAAACTTAACACAAACACTATCAATTTTGAATTAACAATCAAATCAAGCGTAAACGAGAGCACCGAAAGCTCTGATACCACTTGTTTGAACATTGTGTGAATCCTAACACAGATATGATCTATGTATAATTAAATCGTACGGATCTAGGTCATTGTTACACTTGATTATATGTTATATCTGTATATATTAGTTGTATGTATGTGATGGATAATATTAATATGAAGATGAAGATTGAGAGAGAATTGGGCAGCAATTCATTAATGTTAACCTCAAAGCTTAAATTAACTGTGGACTAAAGCCACTATAAATAGACGATGGATCTAGTTCGTTACACAGCCCGTAACAAACTAGCATCCAATTCGTTACATAAACTTAACTGAAATAACTTAAACGAATCACCCCCTGATTCGTTAAACATCCTTAACGAATCAGGAGGGATATTTAACTTAGCTCTAGTTTGTTAAACATCATTAACGAACTAGGCAATACATTAACGAACTACCTTAATAGTTTAATACTTTATTTCATAAATAAAATGAAAAATACATAATCGATAAATACAAAGACTCGAGACGCAAAACCGTGCACTAACACTTAGTCAAACGAATGAACCCCATTCGTTATATAATCCATCGTGAATGGACCATATTACATTGTAATCTAATGACTAAACTACACCTAGCCAACTCAGTCATCTACGGACAACAAAATATGCACTAACAGACTCCCCTTTTCCATAGGTGTCGAATACTTTAACTTCGAATACTTTAGTTGCAAATCATCAGTCATAATAAATATAAGCCAACGGACTCCCCCTTGACTGATAATTCTTAGGCTTGTGCAGACAGACAAATATTTAGTCTTGTACGCGAACCAATAACTCGTAGCTTCTCGTATAAAATCTTCCCATTAAGTAAGTAACTCTAAGTGATCATCCCGATCAACTGGCATTAATATGGATTAATCATTCAACAATTAGTAGCAAGTCATCAGCTATCCATCAGCACCCGTAAAGCAGAAATATATTTGCAATTGACCTTGTCACACATCTTCATGAATAACACGATCATTCAAAACCTTTCACTTCGTTTCCCTCTCTTGATAGCGTTTATTCCAATAAATCAAAATTTGCGGCTCTTCAACATGTCATTCGCTTACATGCAATACTGTTTTATGTATATGATACAGAAATCCAACCTCCATTAATCTATCATGAATGATTTGATTCTTCAATCCAATGACAAGACTCACCTATATTCTTCAGTTGATTAACCATTCAAAAATTGTCCCATTCAACAGAAGTAATCCGCCGAATACTCGAAGCCAACATCGTCAAGATCAAAGTCCTTTAGAAGAATGTAAACAGACAGACATTCATAGCCTACATAGTCAGGCTATCAATCCTGAACGAATCAATCAACAATTGAAGAAATGTAGCAGATATTTAATCTTGAAATCTGTCAAACGTAGCTTCAAACCATGTATTACCACCCGAATTGCAGTAATTTTTCAAGAAATATTTACAATTATAGGAAGATATCAGTCAAATAAGATCCTTGAAATTTTTATCTCCCCCTTTTGTTGACAGTTTCGGCAAGGTCTTGAATAAACAAAAAACATGTCCTATAAACCCCTCTTTAAATTAATCGTGTTCTAATGTCGGCCGAAAAAATATGTCGCCAACATTTTCAAAACGAATGCCCCACTTATTAGGAATATCTAGAAAAAGGTTTGATCAAGAAAAATTTCCTAAATTTTATTTTTCTAGGAAACTCGTCTTCCATGTGATAAGCAAGACCGTTTTCGGGCAATTCAGATTGTTTTCGGCTATCACTTGGTCGTTCTCAGGATCTTCTAAGGGTATTCAGCCAAATTTATGGGTTCTAGGTGGATTTTTCTAGTTTTCGGTTTCCAAGGGTTTTCGGCTGACTTGAAGTGTTCTCAGTCAACTTGACGTGTTCTTAGTTGACTTTCTGAGTTCTCGGTCAAACCTTAGTGTTCTTGGCAGTGACTATGTATCTGGGCCTGTTCTATTGGGCCTTAGGATAACTAAACTTATATTCGGACTTATAAATTGGACCAGAACCCTGATTTGTTACTTATAATGGACCAACTAACCAATAATTCATTAAATGTTGCACTGCAGCAAGAGTTGGACTCCATCATGGGAACTGCTACTCGTGTACCCCGTTTATTGTCTCATGAGGGGTTTGCCGAGTGGAAGTTTAGATTTTAAAAATATGTGAAGATGAAATATGCAAAGATTTGGAGGTGCATTGTTCAGGGTTCTCAAGCTATCACCTATCAACACGAAAATTCTGAAGAAGTGGCTGTGAAGTGTAACAACTCGGGTTTTCGAATTAATATTATTTCATTAAATACCCGACCCGTTTCAATGTTCGGGTTATTCTATAAAAATATCGTGTTAACAGAGAAGATTTATTTATTAATACATTATTATTTAATTATTTATATAAAATGTATTTATAACTTTTAAGTGTTGGAAAAACTTACCCTAATCCAGAGTATTATTTATTTATGTTTTCATGCCCATACTTTAGGGACTAAAAGTGCAAATATTATAAATATATAACCTGTTTACCCAATTATCAACCAAAAACCGTATCTGATTGATTGAACCCGTAGACCAAATCGTTTACCTTGGACCTCAATTCTCGTTACAATAGTGAAAATTGAATCTTTGGATACGTTATACATACCTATTTTGGCCTAACCGACACTTCTATCATGTTAAACGAATCAATAAAATTTGAAAATCATATTTCTTAAGCCGAACCTCACCCTAGATTAATATACATATAAAAGATGTTATAAAATCAATCAATCTTGAAGTCAGCCTCCTTAACCCATCGCCAATAAAACTCATATAATAAATTTGATCTTCCAGCACTTGTTGATTTTTATTGATCATCACTTAGCGTCGGCATACCCTTGCTGAATTAACCCTCATATAGACATTGATTAAGGTAATTGCTTATATGGTTTTGATCGTCGGTTTATGCTGTACGTTAACCCTAAGATTAATTAGCCAAACAAGTTACGTTCTTGCCTATTCATTTGTTTTGGTTCTTATGAATCTGGGCTTCTGGTTCTGTTTATATATAAAATATAGTTTCCCTACTTTACCTGTGTTACACACTGGCTCAACTGGCCAGTGGGTTTAGGTTTGGACCTTAGGTTAGCTGAGGGGCGCGGGTTCGAAACCCCTCAACACCGTTTTTTCTGGATTTTTTGAATTTTAATTCTTTTAACCTATGTAAGCAATTATATTAGTTTATTTAATAATTTAAATTATATTATTATACTATAACACTTATAATTTATTTATATTTTGTGAAAACCAATAATATATCTCGTGTTTTTCCCGAATCTTATAAAACTATACTCATGAGTATGTGTGTGTGTGTGTGTGTGTGTAAGTATATATGTATGTATAAATATACAAATAATACAACTTGTAAGGGTTTTCTTAAGATTTATATAAATAAAACCGATTATGTATATGATTAAAGTAACTTTTATGAATATCATAAATATAGATTATATATATATATATATATATATATTATAAATCATTTAAATCAACCTTTTTCTACTTTTATATATGATGTTTATTGACCTAGAAAAGGCCTACGACAGTGTGCCACGACAGGTGCTCTGGGAGTGCTTGGAGGGTAGAAGAGTGCCCAGGAAATACATAGAGATAATTATGGATATGTATACCAGGAGTGAAATAAGTGTCCGTGCGCCAGTGGGGGATACTGATTTCTTTCCTGTAGAGGTAGGTCTTCACCAGGGGTCAGCGTTGAGCCCGTTTCTTTTTGCAGTAGTCTGGGATGAGTTGTCAAAGTCGATTCAGGGGACTCTCCCGTGGTGCATGATGTTCGCAGACGATATTGTGTTACTTGCTGAGAAAAAACAAGATCTAAACATGAGGCTTGAGGAGTGGCGAACAACCTTAGAGACAAAAGGTTTAAAGATTAGCCGATCTAAGACAGAGTAACTACACTGTGATTTTGGTGGGATAAACGACAATGAAGACGCACAGATCACAATTGAAGGGGAGGTGGTCCCGCAGGTAACGAAGTTCAAGTATTTAGGATCATTTGTACAGAGCGATGGGGAATTAGACAGTGATGTGACCCACCGAGTTCAGGTAGGATGGTGTAGATGGAAAGCAGCCACAGGTATATTGTGCGACAAGAGTTTCCGACTAAACTAAATGGAAAATTCTATAGGGTGGCAGTTAGACCTGCAATGCTATATGAAACAGATTGTTGGGCCATCAAGAAGGCACAAGTGCGGAAGATGGAGGTAGCAGAAATGAGAATGCTACGTTGGATGTGTGGGCACACAAGGCTAGACCGAATAAGAAACGTTGTGTTTCGCGATAGATTAGGGATGGCGAACATAGCAGACAAGATAAGAGAGTGGAGATTGAGATGGTTTGGACATGTAAAGAGAAGACAGACGACGAATCCTGTTAGATCCGTAGAAAACATTACTATAGAGGGGAGGAGGGGTAGAGGACGACCGAAATTGACTTGGGATGAGAGGATTAGGCATGATTTGATAGACCTAAACCTCTCCGAGGACATGGTTGAGGATAGGAATTCGTGGAGAAGTAGAATTAAAGTTAAGGATTTTTAGAGAGAATTCAATACCTTAGGGCTTAGACTTAACTTATTTAGGTCACATACCATAATGGTATTCCCCTTACATATATTATTATTATTATTATTATAATTATTATTAGCTTTTATATAGCTGTTAAACTGTGATCTTATTATTAATATTATTATAATTAGTAGTAGTTTTTATATAACTGTTAACCTTTGATTTACTTTATTTTGCTTCATACACGTGTACTTAGAGCCGAGGGTCTCTCTGGAAGCCACCTCTTTATTCCTTTGGATAGAGGTACGGTGTGCCTACATCCCACCCTCCCCAGACCCTACTTATAGCTTTGCTGTCGGTGGGATTTTACTGGGCATGATTGATTGATTGATTGATTGATTGATTTTTCTACTTTTATATATATATATATTAAACATATAATTTTTACATAATAATTTATTTACAATATTATTAATTAAAATATTTTAAAGGTCCTATAAGGATAATAAAGGTTTTAACAAATCTAAGTAATATATATATTTATAACAACAACAACAACAACAACAACAACAATAATAATAATAATAATAATAATAATAATAATAATTCGTCTAGATTTCCAATTGTTTATTAGATCCACTAATTATCTATATTTACTATTTCTGAATCTATCATTTATTAGGCATTATCTTCAAAGCGTGTTCTACCATTCTCATTCTTATTATATTATTGTTTCTTTTTGCTCGTCTGTTAAGGTGAGTATCTCACTCCCCCTATTCTACTTGTTTTCAACGTTTTGGGGACATATGCGTTCTATTTATTTTATTACTATATATTACTGAACATGCAACTGTTAGTCATATGTGTTTAACGGTTTATACCTAACGTGTTATTTGTTTGTATGCTTTACTTGAATACATGTCAGTGAGGTCCAACATAATCTCTGTCTAGTATGATCATACGTCCGTCATGTTAGCCATCGTTCAGTTCATCTGAAATCGTGCTTATAGACATCATTATTTACTTGCTCATTGGTTAAATTGCTTATCTCACTTGACACAGTTTGCCTTTTATATTTTTATTATATAATCATGAAATCTGGTGATTTACTCACTCAGCCTTGTGCTGACAAATCGATTTTATTTTTAACGCATATGCGGGTTGTCGAGTGATGGGATTCTCAAGCTTGTTTTAAGAGAACTTAGGGTTGCATGTTAGAGAAGAAGATACAAGAATTAGAATATTGAATTTTGTTTTATTTGATTAAATTTTAATTTATGTACTTTGGTAACTTTTATGTATATGAATATCTAATTAAATTTAATAGATATTGTTAATATTGCATGATAGTACCTTGAGAGCTGTGAGCATTCAGTTCACGCCCCGGCATTTCCGTCGTACGTTGGGGTGTGACATGAAGCCTATTGAATTGTATGACGATGCAGAGTTTGAAAAGATTGAAGAGGCGAAAAGGCTCTTGCTACCTTAACTATGGCACTTTTACCCAAAATTTTCTTGGGATTTAGAGAATTACAGTCTTCAAAGGCACTGTGGGAAGCCTTTATTAAGGTGTATGAGGGTAATAAGGACATGAGAAGAAGTCGACAAGACCTCTTACGACAAAATTTCAATCATGTTCTGAGGGAGTCTTTGAAAACACAATTGCAGAGACTTATATCTCTCGTGATTGAAATGAGATCTGCAAACATAAACTTGACCACTGTTGTGACAAATAATAAACCGGTCAATTCCCTGCCACAGAGCTGGGATATGAATGTTGCTGTGATTAATAAGACAAAGGATCTCGCCAGGTTAACTTTTTCAGAAGTGATGGCAATCGTTAAAGCTTGTGACATGGATGACAAGCAGCGTTCCATAAATCATGCAAATTCCTACAATGCGGTCGGCTACAGTGTTGCTTCTAACAATGCCCTCATCTCGTAACACAACTTTTTAGTGTTTAAATTTTCTCAGGGGAAGTACACTCCGCCGCAGCAGTCTCAGAATAATTTCTCTATGTTTAAGTCTGCTCAAGGTCAATTCACTCAGGCACCACCGCAACTAACTCCCGTGTTCTTTCCTCAACTTGTTATAATCTGCGTCTGCTACTGCTGCTAAGCCTTAGCCATCTGCTGCATATTCAAGTCAGTCTCCCAATCAGACTCCCTCTATCTCAAAGGAGACTCAAGAAAACATCGCCTTGATGCAGGGTTCATGAATTGCTACAACGCCTTTCTTGCTGGAGATCTGGTCCAACCAGTTGTAGCTGCTGAGTTGGATTAAATCCATCTTGATGATGTGGATGAAATGGACATTTCTTGGCAACTAGCCATGGCAGTGTTTCATGCGAAGAAATTTACAAAGAGAATAGGCAGAAACAACTCGAATGTGCCAGCTAACCAGAAGGTGGGATTTAACAAAAACACTCTAAGGTGCTATAACTATCACGAGCCGTGCCACTTCACTCGTGAATGCACTAATCCAACTAAGGAAGGAAACGGAGAAAGGGCACTGGTTCCAATGGGCAATGCAAGAGGATAAAATGCAGCTAGTTCAGGTGAAGGTGAACGGGGTTTGGTAGTTCAACAGTTCTCTTGGAATGATCAGGTGACGGCTCTCAGCATTGGTAACAGACTGCTAGTTTTTCCCGAACTAATGTTGCTAAAGAAGAAAACGTTGCTGAGGAACAAGTAAAGGAACTTCAATTTGCTTTCATGGCCTTCTCTACTTCCAGCTCAAACAAGGTAAGTTCTGAATCATGTTCTCAATCTTGTATTAATAAGGTAAATTTATATAAATCTCACAATAGTAACTTGATTAGAGAAATGGAAGGAATAAAATCTGAAAATTTCACTCTTAAGAAATTCGAGAAAGCTTTAAAAGAAAAAATTGAGGCAACGAAAAATTATTTCTCTAAACTTCAGTATGAATTCAACATAAAGTGTTGTCACCACTTAGATGTCAAACTTCGAAGAAATGTTAGCTAAGTTTGAATTCCAAGATTCTAAGAGCGCAGCGACTCCTATGGCGGAAAGACATCTTCTTTCATCTGATTCTAAAGGGAATCCCGTAGATCAAACGTACTATCGATCAATGATCGAATCCCTGATTTATCTCACCGCCAGTCGCCCTGACATCATCTTTGTTGTCCATCAATGCGCCCATTTCCAGGCTAATCCTTAACTTTCTCATTTAATTGCTGTTAAACGTATTTTTAGATATCTGAAACGGAAACCAAAGCTAGGTATTTGGTATCCTAAAAATCAGATTTTAATTTATATGCGTTTGCTGATAGCAATTATGGTGGAGATGATATGACAGGAAATCTACGTCTGCTGGATGTCAAATCTTGGGTGATCGACTCATTTCATGGCAGTGCAAGAAACACCAAACGGTGTCCATATCCATTGCTGAGGCTGAGTATGTTGCTGCTTCAACATGCCGCTCAGAAGTTATCTGGATGCAACATCAATTGCTGGATTACGATTTAGAACTTCTTGATACTCCAATCTTTTGTGATAATGATGCTGCTATTGTCATTGTTAAAAATCCTGTTCAGCATTCAAAAACCAAGCACATTGACATAAAAATTCATTTTATTCGTGATTGTTACGACCGAAAATTAATTCAACTTGAGCAAGTTCACACTGATAATAATGTCGCAGGCTTATTTACAAAACCGGTGTGATCAGCCAAATTTATTATGCTTGTCTTATAATGCTTCGTTTCGATAATTGAGTCTGTTTGAGGTTAAATTTGTACATAAAAGTTTTTTCTGATAAAATTTTTGCACAAAGATAGGGGAGAAAACTAAAAAAATTCAAACAGAGTGTGTGTGTGTGTTCTTATAAAATAAAAAATATATATATTTATACTTTCTCTTAAAAATATGTCAGCTACTTAAGTTTGAAGGACATATACTTGTGGATGTTTAATCCTGTTATCTATTTGTTAAAATACGAGATGGCCATTCACCTAAAGACTGAAAGTGACTGGGCCATTGTGGTATGTTTTGTTTAAATTCTTTCCTTTAAAATTATGTCGGTTACTCAAAGTTCGAGGGACATGTATTCTTATATGTTTGGTCCTGTTATCTACCTGTAGACATAAGGGATAGCCATTTACCTGAAAACTGTAAGTGACTGGGTCGACTGAGTTTAAAATTGTCTTCTATAACACAAGTGGGAAGTGATATGATTATTCGGTTAAGAGCTTTTTGTAAGCATTAAAATATTTTTAAAAGGAAATTAATCCAACCTTCGGAAAATGATAGTAAAATTGTATGTGTGCCTAACGTGTGAAATTACCTGGCATAAAAGGCTTTTGAACAGTCATTGATTTATATGGTAGCTTTCCATGATGCGTTAAATTTGAAGTGATATAAACTATATCTATTAAACTTACTGTGGAGAATCATTTTGAAGATGTACATGTCTCCATATACATCTCTCCGAATGATAGACAAAAAGTAATTACCCAGTCATACACGAGCCCGTTAGTGTCTTGATCGCCAAAAATATTGTGTTTCTAAGTTATTTAAAAAATAAAATTATATACATATATATTATATTGGGTTATTAATATTCGTTTTTCGAAAGCTTAAAGGGTCAAACTAGAACTACAAGGGTGGGGTATTCAAATAAGTCTTAGACACTCTGAATGTAAGGCATGTAAGTCCGGATGGCTTGTAAGTCCAACATTCAACCTTGAAGCTTAAAAATTTTGTTTCTATAAAGAAAATCTTTTTGATCAAGCACTAGGGGGTTGGAGTCAAATTGGGATGATCTGGGGAAAGCCAAATACACTTTGAGAAGAGATAAGAGGCATCACAGGTCCATGAGTGATGTCCATCTAAGTTTTGTGCCTAATTGAATATAACTCGTATCACTGAGGCAATGAAAATCATGCAAAGTATTTATTACCTGCTATAAACCTGTCTCTCAATGTCATAACAATGCTGAAAATGAATCATTCTAAAAGCATCTTAATCAATATGATTCCATGTTCGGATTTTTTCTTAAAAATCTGTTTGGTTATAGAAACTGAAATCTGATCCCAAAATTTGATAATTACAAGAAGACTAAGTGGTTAAATTTTGATATTTTTATTTTTAATTTTGTTTTACTTTTATTTTTATTATTTTTTCTTATTAGTTTTATTTTTTACCTCATGCCTACTCTTGTCGAAACGAATGCTATAAGAGATCGGTTTTAATCATGGATCAAGCCCATGTTTGAGTTTGTGAAAAACTGTTCTCGGCCCAATCGGAGTAGCCCATAAAGGGTGTTGTGATGAAAATAGTTTTAGTCCTAATGGTCTGGCCAGGTGCACTCGTGTTCTCGGCCCATCTGGGTTTTTGGCCCAGACATGAAATTTTGAAGTTTAAAGGGCATTAGTGTGCATTATTGGTGTTATTATATTGAATCTGAAATCCTATAATCATCTTAAACCCTAAAACTATAAGCCTTTGATTCATACATCCTTGCCTTCATCTAAATTATACTTAATCATCCAAATCTTTCTTTACTAAAGGTATATGAAACTTTGTGGAAACTGTTACCGGGTCACTGTGGAAACCTTTTTGGACGGAATGAATGTTTTGGGTTAATTAACTCTTATTGAACTGTGATATTTGATTAGGATAAATGTTTGTGATGATTGAATGTTGTGTGTTTGATTTATGATGATCTCTCTTGAAGTTGCAGGTTTCACCAACAATGGTGTTTTTTTTGTTATAGGGAAGACGACACGTTATTCAAGGAAAAATCCAACGGTCTTCAGGCCAAGATTTACTGAGATCTCGGGATATTGGGTTCTCGAGGATAGTTGACCGAAAACCCTTATCAATCAGGGAACCCTGTGACCAGCTGAGATCCCAAGAGTTCTCGGTCAAAGTCTGACCGAGGACCCTTTTGGTTAAATAAAAATTCAGGTTCTCGGCTGCACTAGGTCCTTCATGAACAGTTTGGACCGGATACTTCACTATTGGACCAAAATCCCACCGAAAACCATCTATTAGACAGAAAACTCAGTCTTTAAACCGAAAACTACCTAAATCACATATAATTGACACTATTACAAATAAGGAACCCCATTATCTATATTTGTATTTCTGGTCCCTGTTCTTTAACCAAGATGTTAATTATATATATTTTATATGATAAGTGATTATCCAGTTAAATGAATACTTTATTAACTTGACTCGTTTGTTGAAGTCATGGCTGATCAGACACCTTTGAAATTTTTTGATACTCACAACATTATTGGATGTTTATATGATTCACCTTTTATCCACAAGGAGTTCAAGTCAATGATCGAGGGGCTTAATACGTCCAGGATTTCTCACGCTTTACGAGAAACCCTATCATTTGCAAGAATATGGTGACTGAAGTTTGGAATCATGCCTCTATTAATCAGAGAAGTGTTGGGGGATCTGTGGTGAATGAATCGAAGATACAGAAGAAGTGTAACATCCCGAAATTTCCATGAATAATATTTAATATATTATTTACGTCAGTAGAAATAATTGAGTTAGTAGGATAAAAAAAATAAGATAATAATAAAGATAGAAAATGTTAGGCTTTAAAGATGGAATTAATTATTGATGTGGGCCCAAGTATATAAGACCGGGCCATTATGTTTCTGGAGACCCAAGATCGCGCTTCAAAAGGGGTTACACGAAAATGGGCTTAACTTGGGCTACGTGCCTCCATTTCAGGCGTTCTACTAGTCAAAACGATCATTGGAACGTGGGCCGCATTGTGTTAACCAGCCATAGGCGGGTTAGCCAGATTATTTTTCCGAAATAAGGCATCTAGATACACTTTTGGGCCACTTTTGTGTTTTTCGTCTACTTTTTGTGTTTTGTTTTGGGCTGTTGTTGGGCCTTTGGTTGTTTGTTTCGGCCCAAACTTATTTTGGCTTCTCTATTATTATGCTATGAATGTAACCTAACTGATCATTGATCAGAATTAGTAAAAATACTGTTGCCTTTTCAAGTTCTTGACTTTTGGGTCGAATTTGGGGGTTTGGGAAGGATCTTCACGGGTATTCCAAGAATCAACGTGATTAGCCTTCGGATTCTCATCATACGCTGCATCAATTATGGACCAAAAAGGAAAAACGGGCCTAAGGTCCATGGGTTAAGGGAGTATAAATACCCCTTGAACCCTAATCCTTTCCATTTCCATCCATCTCTACACCATAGCCTACACCTTCAAAAACATACACTTAAGCCTAACACTCTGAAACACAAACCTCCTTACGCCTGAGATCCGCAATCCAAGAACCGAGCCTAGATCTAGATAGATCTTTAGCTAAGCAAGAAAGAACAAGTCCATAGTTGTACGTTGAAGCTAACCGTAGCCTATAAAAAGTAAAAAGGTACGTACTTTACGTTAAAGGTTGTGTTTTTAAGAACGGTTTGCCCTAAGGCTTGGTACTAAGGTAAATCGGGTATTTTTATTCCATAAAAGTATAAACTTGATTTAAAAGTGGACTTAATGAACCCGTGAGTAAGAACGGTTCATGAAGAAACCTTAGATCTAGCTTAAACGAGTTTGAAATCAATAAAGGTGTAAACTTTATTGATAAGTAAGCTAGATCTTGGTCTAGAATAGAAATGAGCATGTTTGAAAGATAAAAGAACACTAAAATATGAGAATAGATGTTATAATATGAAGTGAACATGATAAATATGGTTTTTAATACCCTATAGTGGGTATATTTGAATAGAATACTCCAGACTTAGAAAATAATTCCATTAAAATGGAATATCCTATTTGAATAGAATACTCCTGACATAGAAATTAATTCTATTCAAATGGAATACCCTATTCGAATAGAATACTACAGACTTAGAAAATAATTTCATTAAAATACAATACCCTATTTGAATAGAATACTCCAGACGTAGAAATTAATTTCATTCAAATGGAATACCCTATTCGAATAGAATACTCCAGACTTAGAAAATAATTTCATTCAAATGGAATACCCTATTCGAATAGAATACTCCAAACATAGAAAATAATTCCATTCAAATGGAATACCCTATTCGAATAGAATACTCCAGGCTTAGAAATTGATTCCATTCAAATGAAATACCCATTCGAATTGAATACTCCATTAGAATAGAATACTCCATTCAAATGGAATACCCATTCGAATAGAATGCACATTCAAATAGAATACTCCATTATAATAGAATACTCCATACAAATGGAATACCCCATTCGAATAGAATACTCCAGACTTAGAAAAATGGAATACCCCATTCGAATAGAATACTCCAGACTTAGAAAAAAGGGAATACACATTCGAATAGAATGTCCATTAGTATAGAATACTCCATTCAAATGGAATACCCATTCGAATAAAATGCCCATTCGAATAAAATACTCCGTTAGAATAGAATACTCCATTCAAATGGAATACCACATTCGAATAGAATACTCCAGACTTAGAAAAATGGAATACCCATTCGAATAGAATGTCCATTAGAATAGAATACACTATTCAAATTGAATACCCATTCGAATAGAATGTCAATTCGAATAGAATACTCCATTATAATAGAATAAAATACCCATTCAAATGGAATACCCCATTCGAATAGAATACTCCAGACTTAGAATTTTTAGGAAGAAACTTAAATGATGTGTAAAAGATTAGTGATTGCTATCTGTGATTATCATAAAGTTATTCGTGCTCAATTAAAGAATGGGATTACTATAAACTTGGAAAGAAACAGGAGACAGGTGAGTTTCTAGCCCCATTTCCATGTTATGTTTTCAGGGTTGTGTGCATACTCAATACGAATAGTTAATACACTTACCTTAAGTGGTAAGTGTATGATATGTGAATGTTTATAAATTATATATGTATGAAGTATATGATATGTGAATGTGTATGAATGATATATGTATGAAGGGTATGACGTGAATGTGTATAAATGATATAAGAAGTATGTATTGAAGTATTCCATGAAAAGGGCATGTGAAGAGATGTATATTTGATTGAAGTGAAGAAAAGGGATCAGGCCCTAATAGTATCTGAGATAGAGGAGTAAGGGATTAGACGCTAATAATATATGAGATAGACAAAAAAAGAGGGATCAGACCCTAATAATATCTGAGATAGAAAAGGAGAGGGATCAGACCCTAATATTATCTGAGATAGACAAGGAAAGGGGGATCAGACACTAATAATATCTGAAATAGAAAAAGAGAGGGATCAGACCCTAATAATATATGAGATAGACAAAGAAAAAGGCATCTGTCCCTAATAATATCTGAGATAGAAAAGGAAAGGGATCAGGCCCTAATAATATCTGAGATAGAAAAGATAGTACGTATGTAGTATGGAAGTATAAAAGTATGACCGTATGTATGTATGTATGTATGTATGTATGTATGTATGTATGTATGTATGTATGTATGTATGTATGTATGTATGTATGTATGTATGAAAGAAAGGTAGTAAGTAAAGTATTTAATATGTATCTTCGGATGCATATATAAAGGTAAGTGTATGTATTGTATGTTGCTTGATTAACTAGAACTCAATCAGCGTAGCTGACTTTTAGTATGCATGCAGGTGAATAGGTTGAGGCAACTCATTTGAACGAAGACACCTGGCATTGGACTGGAGATTCCGACATCTTTATAAGAATGTTATGATGTCATATATGACAAACTGAAAATTTTTGCCTTTTCAGACACCCATCGCGACTTGACACAAATTTTCGGGACGAAAATTCTTTCGACATGGGAATGATGTGACACTCGGCAATTTCAGGTTAACTCCGTTAATCCGAACTCCGTTGATTCAAACTTAAGATCACACGAACTGTAACGCATATCTCATTACATTTAAATTAGGGTTTTAGATGACGCATGACAATCACTAGACAAGTAGTCTTTCGAAATTTCACCGAAACACACACGAGTCAACTCAAACCATTAGTGAACAAATGATGAATATTATAAACAAGTACTTGGTAAAATTTCGTGTTGCGTTTATATGTGTAAACTTGTGCTTGTTTGTTTAACATCACATTATGGACAATGTTTTAAATACCGGTATTTTACTTGTACTGGATTGAGATAAAAAGCGGTACAACCGGTTGAACCGGGTTATACCTGGAGGTTCAACCGGTTGAATATTTTACCTTATAATTTCCTATAAATGTAACTTTAATCCAAAGATAACCCAAAACTAAATGATTCAATAACAAAAAATAATTCAAAACTTGATCCATATTAAAAAAATAATGCAAAAGAACTTAATTTAAAAAAAAACAGCCCTAAAGTTTAGATGTTTGAATGTTAATTGTTAGGTTAAAAGTAATTTTGAAAAAATATGGGCCGCAAAAATAAAAAATTTCTCGGACTTAAAACCGGTTTGCCGGTAAAACCGGTATCTAAGACGAAAACCGCCGGTACGATGTTCAACCAAACCGGTGGAAAAAACCGGACTCAACATACCGGCATGCAGTGCGAAATTCGGTTTAACTGGTTCAACCGGCCGGTTTAAACCGGTTTTTAAAACACTGATTATGGATTAAAAAGATTAGTTTGTATTAGAATTAAACTAAATTAAACTTGAGGGTGCTAGTGGTAACATATGATATATTATCTTAAATATATAAACAATATTAACATAAACCCTAATCCCCTCCTCTCTCCCTCTCCCCTTGGCGACTCCAGCCCCCCCCCCCTCCCCCCTTGGATCGACCGAAACACACAACACACATACACATACAATCATCCTTGCAACTTGTTTAAGGCTTAAGGTGTTAACTAGGTAAACTAAACACTATATGTAGCCTATTCTATTGATTTTTGGCATCATTGAACACATTAATCACAAACCCTAAATACTAAATATGTTGATTGTTTATTAGTTAGGGTTCTATGCATGATTTCTAGTTCATAGGTTATTTGTATGTTGAGTTTTGATGAAAACTGATGTTGGGCAGATTCTTAATTTCGTGTTTAACTGACTGTAACTCGATTTTAATTACATGTTTGAAGTGATTGTTGATTCTATAATATACTAGGTCGAGTGTAGTTTCTACAAAGTCCGAGTTTGTAAATTTTGGACGAGTAAAAGTTTGTTTTTATTATTTTACAAAACTGTTGTGCAAGGCTGATTCGGGAGACCTGCTGTTAGGCTGTTTTGAAATTAGTATATCTCATAAACTACAAGACCAAATGGGTTTGTTTCACTTCTGGAAGTTAATATTTTGAGTTAGGAATCTAACCCAATTGGTCTTGCATTAATTGGATTTGTCATGAATCAGGAATAACAAATAACATTATGATACGCATGATAGTGATTTCTGTGTTTGCTGTGATGTTTTGATCATTGTGATAAAACCGTATATGATAAAAATATAATAAAAATATTTTTAGAAAGCTAAATCACGTGTGCTTCTGTGATGATTTTTGGTGATTTATTTGATATTTTAGGACTTATTAAATAGTGTAATCTTGTCGAGTGAAAAACTGCCTGGACAATTTAGCTGATGAATTACTTGAATTATCATGAAAAGTGCATAACTGATCGATGTTTGCTATGTTTCGACCAAATTGCCCTTGTGGGAGATATTTGCAAGTAATGAACGATGTTAATACTTGACACTTAAGTATTTGTTCACATGTGTAACTTATCACCAATGTGTTTGTCGAGTGGCACTTATTTCACAAACGAAAAACGAAACGCATCTCATGCATAAGTTGTATGTGTCGAGTCTAGGGACTTACTCGTAGTTCAATACTTAGAAAATCTCGTTTTTTTTAGAACACTAGTGAGGATTTTCTGTGACGCACACCTTTCTCGGATCTTTTTTGGTTATCTTCGCAAACAGTGAGTTTCACGTCCCCTTTTAACTCTTTTTAAACGATTTTATTGGGGGGAGATAACATACTCCAACGCTGTAGATTTTGTTTAGTTTTTATATATCACTTGTAAGGCTAAGTGGCAAACAAACCAACCAAAGTCCTTCATATCATCGAACCGGTTAATATTTGGATAATAGCGAGTCATTGTTAAGTAGTACTACTGGGTTTGACAAACCCCACCCAACTCTAAACTCGACTGTAGGTCGAGTGGGTGTAATCTTGGCTAACACATTACCATGGTCGTGGTTGACATGGTGGCAAGGAATTTGATCAACAGTCAGCTTCGGTGTCAAACACTTAGTAATACATGCTTGATTGGTTAGCTACCTATTGATATATAACCGACTTAGCACTATCTGGTAACGCAAAACGTAAACGTAAACGCAAACGCAAACGCTTTATTTATATAAACTTGTGTACTCACCAACCCTGTATTGACACTTTTAGTATGTTATTTTTAGGTAGCCGAGGCGGGCGCGCGGTATAGGACATGCATTCGCTAAACACCGTTGTTTTAAATACTTCTTTTAGTTTTTGTCTTGATAACTTGTGTTTTTAAGTCGTCCTGTGTGGCGCAACTTTATGCTTTACAATTTACGCTTCCGCATTTATACTTAAGACTTGATGTCTTGGTTTGAAAACTTTATTTTTTGTGTTTGATTATAACTAATGATTCTGATCCTGTTAGTTCAGACCCTCTTACGGTAAAACTCCGTTAGTGGATTTTGAGGGTGTGACAGATTGGTATCAGAGCCATTGGTTATAGCGAACTAGAATTGCATGCATACTAGATTATAACCACAACGACCCATTAGTTATAATTATATGCACTGCATATATAAATATATATATATATTATATTTAGTCCTTCATTTTTCTTTATCTCTTTACCTCATTCACTCATACGCGCGCATACACGACTTATCCTGTAGCGATGTCGACGCCATCATCTTCATCATCCGACCCGGTGTCTCATGCCCCTGGAAAGGAACCGCAGCTACCCGACTCATCACCACCCCGAGTAGTCCCGGCACTAGCAACCCCATCACCGAAGAGGCATCGCCCATCTGGAGACATGTACGAAGACAACGGTAACTGGGATTGGTACCCGAGTTTGATCGAGTTTATGGTTTACCGTGAACAAGTTCCCCCACTACCTCTCCCGGGTTGTCCTATATCCTTCAACACCCTACCACCCATAACTGAACCAATGGAGGGTGCTTTCGCAACTATCGCCTCCTGTTTAGAGCGTGAAGTGGGAATTATGTGCTCGACGAGAGCGGATGTTATTGGATTGATAGGGGATGGAGCTGAGGCTAGGAAGAGAATTTCCTACCTAACTGAAGCTATGAAGGAAGTTCAGGATGCTCATGTTCAGCAAATGAAGATAATGAACAAAATGCAAGCACAGATGATAGATTTGCATGATCAAATTTTTAGTGCAGGAGCCCTTGAAGCGACAGCCCTAGCTCGTGGCAACACCTTAGAGGCGCATATTTCCCCGAACGAAGCAGAACCTGAGGAAGAGCCTGAGCAAGAACCCGAGGAAGATCCCGAAGAGGAACCGGAGGAAGAGCCGACTGAGGAGGAGGCACACACAGAGGTGTCCTCAGAAGACGACATCTAAGGATTATACCAACTAGATGGAATGGAGATGTCTGGAGGAAATGCTGGACGTAGTCGCGGTAACATCAACATGATCGCAGCAGAACTCCAAATCCTACTGAATGACCATGCGGCGGCAGTTCTAGCTACGCATGTTCATAATTAAGCTAGAGGTCAAGCCGGAGTCTGTAATTTCAAGAACTACCTAGAATGCAAGCCTAATTCATTTAACGACACTGAGGGAGCCATATTTTTCCTGCGTTAGGCCGAGAAGGCAGAGTTAGCTTTCGAGATGTGCAACTGCCCACCAGCCAGCAGGGTCAAGTTTGGTGCTGGAACACTGCAAGATTCCGCCCTCACCTGGTGGAACTCTAATGTATAAATTCTTGGCTTAGAATTGGAAAATGCTATGAACTGGGAGGAATTCAAGAACATGATGCGAGAAGAGTATTGTCCTAGAGAGGAAATCTTAAAGCTGGAATTGGAATTTTGGGCGTTAAAGATGGTGGGTTCTGAGATTGAAGCCTACACCACCCGTTCCCATGAACTAGCGGTGATGTGCCCGCGGATGGTAGATCCGCCAAGTAAGAGAATCGAGATGTATATCGATGGTTTGGTACCCCAGATTCAGGGTATGGTGACATCTTCTAAACCAACCACTATTCAGCAAGCGATCCGAATAGCCCACAAGCTGACGGACCAAGCAGTGGCACAAGGTGCGTTACCACCTAGAGGTTCAACCTCTAAAACCCGCGACAACTCGAGCAATGATAAAAATAACAACAACTCTGGGAATGGAAAGAGGAAGTTTGACAACACCAAGTCCTCATCATCGAACCCCCCACAGCAACAACACCACCGTAAACCCGAACTCGCTCGGAACTTCAATAATCAGGGTTCCAACAATAACAACAACGGTGGCGGACATGGTTCGAGTGGCTATGCTGGAAAGTACCCGAAGTGCAACAAGTGCAACTATCACCATGCTGGCCCATGTGACCGTATCAAGTGTTTGCGATGCGGTAAATTGGGTCATCAGGCCAACGAATGTAGGGAGACCTAGCGACTAAGGGTGCTCCTAAACAACCTACAACGACGAAAGGGTTCTTTGAGTGTGGTCAAGAGGGTCACTTCAGGAAGGATTGCCCCAAACTGAAGCAGAATGAGAAATGTGGAGGCAATAACAGTGGTGGGAGCGGTGGTAAAGGTAGATCTTTCGTCATTGGGTCGGGCCAGGCCCGCAACGATCCAAATGTGGTTACCGGTAAGTTCCCTGTGAACGACTATTTTGCTTCTGTTTTGTTTGACACTAGAGCTGATAGGAGTTTTGTATCGAAAGCCTTTAGTATACTCTTAGACTTAACTCCAACCCCGCTAGATGCTAAGTTTCATATTGAATTAGCCGACGGTAAGTCTATAGAAACAACTCATGTACTAGTGGGATGTAAGTTGAAACTGTCAGGTCATACCTTCGATATCGACCTCATACCCTTTACGCTTGGTAGTTTCAAAGACGTTTTCGGCATGGACTGGCTATCCGACAATAGAGCTGAGATAATATGTCATGACAAGGTAGTCCATATCACTACCTCTTCCGGCGAAATCATCTCGATACAGGGCGAGAAGTGCTGCATGACTACAAGCGTCATCACCCTCATGAAGGCGCAGAAATATTTACGAAAGGGTCATCCGGCGATTTTAGCTCATATTGTCGAGAAACCCGCGGAGGAGAAGCAAATCGAAGACATACCGGTTGTGCGAGATTTTCCGGAAGTCTTCCCGGAGGATTTGCCTGGACTCCCACCTATTCGACAAGTCAAGTTCCAAATCGATTTAGCCCCCGGTGCTGCACCCATAGCACGAGCCCCGTATCGGCTCGCACAGGCGGAGCTTCCGGAGTTGTGCACTCAACTACAAGACTTGTTGGATAAAGGTTTCATCCGACCTAGCTCATCACCATGGGGAGCCCCTGTCTTATTTGTTCGAAAGAAAGACGGGACTTTCCACATGTGCATCGATTACCGGGAGCTGAACAAGGTGACAATCAAGAACCGTTATCCCCTACCCCGAATTGATGATCTGTTTGACCAGCTTCAAGGATCGAGTTACTACTCGAAGATCGATCTGAGATCTGGTTACCATCAATTGAGAGTGCGCGAAGAAGATATTTCAAAGACGGCATTCAGAACTCGGTACTGTCACTACGAGTTTTCAGTTATGCCTTTTGGCTTAACCAACGCACCAGCTGTATTTATGGATCTCATGAACAGATTATGCAAGGCGTACCTCGACAAGTTTGTGACTGTTTTCATTGATGATATCCTCGTCTACTCCAAGAACAAGACCGAACATGAAGAACACCTGAGGTTAGTCCTGGAGTTGCTAAAGAAGGCACAATTGTACACTAAACTCTCGAAATGCGAATTTTGGCTTCGCGAGGTTCACTTCTTAGGGCATGTGATCAATGAGAATGGTATCCATGTCGATCCAAGCAAGGTAGAGGCCATCAAAAACTGGGAAGCACCTAAGACTCCGACTGAGGTGCGACAATTCCTAGGACTGGTTGGCTACTACCGACGTTCCATCGAGGGATTTTCAAAGATTGCACAACCTCTCACCGCATTGACACACAAGGTACTAAGTACAATTGGGGTGACGCGCAAGAGTCTGCCTTCCAACTATTGAAAACCAAACTCTATGGCGCACGTATCCTATCCCTCTCCGAGGGAACGGAAAATTTTGAGGTGCATTGTGACGCATCGATACAAGGTCTCGGTTTCGTGTTAATTCAAATCGAGAAGGTTATAGCCTATGCCTCTCGACAGCTACGGATCCACGAGAAGACCCATGACTTGGAACTCGGAGCTGTGGTTTTGCTCTTAAGATATAAAGGCATTACTTGTACGGTACCAAGTTTACCATTTACACCGACCACAAGAGCCTCCAACATATCTACAATCAAAAGGTGTTGAACATGCGACAGCGTCGTTGGGTCGAGCTACTTAAGGATTATGACTGTGCCATCAAGTACCACCCGGGCAAGGCCAATGTAGTGGCCGATGCTCTCAGCAGAAAAGAAACTGATAAGCCTAGACGAGTGCGAGCATTACAACTCACAATTCACGCCAACTTACCTGATCAGATTCGTGATGCTCAACTCGAAGCGTTGAAAAACGATAACCTCCCATCAGAACTCATGCGGGGCATGGACAAGCAGTTTGAAACCAAATCAGACAGGGTCCGATATTTCGAAAACCGGATTTGGGTCCCTCGATATGGAGACTTGAGAAATATAGTGATGGACGAAGCACACAAGTCCCGATATTCCATTCACCCTGGCTCAAATAAAATATATCATGACCTAAAGGCACTTTACTGGTGGTCAAACATGAAATCCGACATTGCCACCTACGTGAGAAAATGCTTGACCTATTCAAGAGTCAAAGTGGAATATCAGAAACCATCTGGTCTGCTACAGCAACCGGAACTCCCAACGTGGAAATGGGAACACATTTCCATGGATTTCATCACGGGATTACCCAAAACACCGACGTGATGTGATACCATCCGGGTGATAGTTGACCGGTTGACAAAGTCTGCACATTTCTTAGCGATCAAGGAATCAAACAAAATGGAGAGACTGACTCGCATCTATATGAAAGAAGTAGTGTCTAGACACGGAGTGCCTGTCTCAATCATATCTGATCGAGATTCCCGTTTCACTTCGCACTTCTGGAAGTCACTACAGAGCGCACTAGGCACCCGCCTCGATATGAGCACAGCATACCATCCTCAAACGGATGGGCAAAGTGATCGCACCATTCAAACCTTGGAAGACATGGTGCGTGCATGCATGTTGGATTTCGGAAAAGGTTGGGAACCCCACTTGCCCTTGGTAGAGTTTTTGTATAATAACAGCTACCACGCAATCATTAAAGCAGCGCCGTTTGAAGCGTTGTACGGACGAAAGTGTCGATCACCTCTTTGCTGGGCAGAAGTGGGTGATAGCCAAATCACTTGTCCAGAATTAGTACTTGAAACCTCTGAAAAGATTGTCCAAATCCGAAACCGCATGGCAGCAACACGAGATCGCCAAAAGAGTTCCGCCGACAAGCACAAAAAACCTTTGGAATTCCAAGTGGACGACCAAATTTTACTCAAAGTCTCATCTTGGAAAGGTGTAGTTCGCTTTAGAAAGCGAAACAAACTCAACCCACGATACGTTGGTTCATATCGGATAACTAACGCGTTGGTCCAGTAGCATACCGATTGGACTTACCAACGGAACTCAGTGGCATACATAACGCTTTCCATGTATCCAACTTGAATAAATGCCTTTCTGACGAAACGCAAGCAGTTCCTTGGGCGAGTTGCAAGTTGATGAACAGTTACGCTTCATCGAAGAACCAGTCGAAGTTTTGGATTGGGAAACCAAAACACTCAAACACAGCAAAATACCCATCGTCAAAGTCCTTTGGAACTCGAGACGTGGACCGGAGTTCACGTGGGAACACGAGGATCAAATGATGAAAAAATATCATCACCTTTTTGAAGGGTTGACCAAACACTGAAAACCGCGAAAGCCGACAAACCGTCAGAATACACCAGAGGTATGAATTAAATTTCGGGAAGAAATTTCTTTCTACTAGGGGATGATATGACAATCTGAAAATTTTTACCTTTTTCAGACACTCATCGCGACTTGACACAAATTCTCGGGACAAAAATTCTTTCAACATGGGAATGATGTGACACTCGTCAATTTCAGGTTAATTCCGTTAATCCGAACTCCGTTAATTCAAAATTAAGATCACACGAACTGTAACGCATATCTCATTACATTTAAATTAGGGTTTTAGATGACGCATGACAATCACTACACAAGTAGTTTTTCGGAATTTCACCGAAACACACACGAGTCGACTCAAACAATTGGTGAACAAACGATGAATATTATAAACAAGTACTTGGTAAAATTTCGTGTTGCGTTTATATGTGTAAACTTGTGCTTGTATGTGTAACATCACATTATGGACAATGTTTTAAAAACCGGTATTTTACTTGTACTGGATTGAGATAAAAAGTGGTACAACCGGTTGAAACGGGTTATACCTGGAGGTTCAACCGGTTGAATATTTTACCTTATAATTTCCTATAAATGTAATTTCAATCCAAAGACAACCCAAAACTAAATGATTCAATAACAAAATATAATTCAAAACTTAATCCATACTAAAAAAATAATGCAAAATCACTTAATTTTAAAAAAATAGCCCTAAAGTTTAGATGTATGAATGTTAATTGTTAGGTTAAAAGTAATTTTGAAAATGTATGGGCCGCAAAAATAAAAAATTTCTCGGACTTAAAACCAGTTTGCCGGTAAAACCGGTATCTGAGACGAAAACAGCCGGTACGATGTTCAACCAAACCGGTGGAAAAAACCGGACTCAACATACCGGCATGCAGTGCGAAATTCGGTTTAACTTGTTCAACCGGCCGGTTTAAACCGGTTTTTAAAACACTGATTATGGATGAAAAAGATTAGTTTGTATTAGAATTAAACTAAATTAAACTTGAGGGTGCTAGTGGTAACATATGATATATTATCTTAAATATATAAACAATATTAACATAAACCCTAATCCCCTCCTCTCTCCCTCTCCCCTTGGTGACTCCAGCCTCCCCCCTCCCCCCTTGGATCGACCGAAACACACAACACACATACACATACAATCATCCTTGCAACGTGTTGAAGGCTTAAGGTGTTAACTAGGTAAACTAAACACTATATGTAGCCTATTCTATTGATTTTTGTCATCATTAAACACATTAATCATAAACCCTAAATGCTAAATATGTTAATTGTTGATTAGTTAGGGTTGTATGCATGATTTCTAGTTCATAGGTTATTTGTATGTTGAGTTTTGATGAAAACTTATGCTGGACAGATTCTTAATTTCGTGTTTAACTGACTGTAACTCGATTTTAATTACATGTTTGAAGTGATTGTTGATTCTATTATATACTAGGTCGAGTGTAGTTTCTACAAAGTCCGAGTTTGTAAATTTTGGACGAGTAAAAGTTTGTTTTTATTATTTTACAAAACTGTTGTGCATGGCTGATTCGGGAGACCTGCTGTTAGGCTGTTTTGAAATTAGTATATCTCATAAACTAAAAGACCAAATGGGTTTGTTCCACTTCTAGAAGTTAATATTTTGAGTTAGGAATCTAACCCAATTGGTCTTGCATTAATTGGATTTGTCATGAATCAGGAATAACAAATAACATTATGTTACGCATGATAATGATTTCTGTGTTTGCTGTGATGTTTTGATCATTGTGATAAAACCGTATATGATAAAAATATAATAAAAACATTTTTAGAAAGCTAAATCACGTGTAATTCTGTGATGATTTTTGGTGATTTATTTGATATGTTAGGATTTATTAAATAGAGTAATCTTGTCGAGTGAAAATCTGCCTGGACAATGTAGCTGCTGAATTACTTGAATTATCATGAAAACTGCATAACTGATCGATGTTTGCTATGTTTCGACCAAATTTCCCTTGTGGGGGATATTTGCAAGTAATGAACGATGTTAATACTTGACACTTAAGTATTTGTTTACATGTGTAACTTATCACCAATGTGTTTGTCGAGTCGCACTTTTTTCACAAACGAAACACGAAACGCATCTCATGCATAAGTTGTATGTGTCGAGTCTAGGGACTCACTAGTAGTTCAATACTTAGAAAATCTCGTTTTTGTTTTTAGAACACTAGTGAGGATTTTCTGTGACGCACACCTTTCTCGGATCTTTTTTGGTTATCTTCGCAAACAGTGAGTTTCACGTCCCCTTTTTACTCTTTTTAAACGCTTTTATTAGGGGGATAACATACTCCAACGCTTTAGATTTTGTTTAGTTTTTATATATCACTTGTAAGGCTAAGTGGCAAACAAACCAACCAAAGTCCTTCATAACATCGGACCGGTTAATATTTGGATAATAGCGAGTCATTGTTAAGTAGTACTACTGGGTTTGACAAACCCCACCCAACTCTAAGCTCGACTGTAGGTAAAGTGGGTGTAATCTTGGCTAACACATTACCATGGTCGTGGTTGATATGGTGGCAAGGAATTTGATCAACAGTCAGCTTCGGTGTCAAACACTTAGTAATACATGCTTGATTGGTTAGCTACCTATTAATATATAACCGACTTAGCACTATCTGGTAACGCAAAACGTAAACGTAAACGCAAACGCAAACGCTTTATTTATATAAACTTGTGAATTCACCAACGACACTTTTAGTATGTTATTCTCAGGTAGCCGAGGCGGGCGCGCGGTATAGGACATGCATTCACAAAACACAATTGTTTTAAAAACTTCTTTTAGTTTTTTTGTCTTGATAACTTGTGTTTTTAAGTCGTCCTGTATGGCGTAAATTTATGCTTTACAATTTACGCTTCCGCATTTATACTTAAGACTTGATGTCTTGGTTGTTTGAAAACTTTATTTTTGGTGTTTGATTATAACTAATGATTCTGATCCTGTTAGTTCACACCCTATAACGGTAAAACTCCGTTAGTGGATTTTGAGGGTGTGACATCATATATGACTATGTTTTATTTTAAAAAGACAAATTTGAATGATGTTAAGACAAGAGTTAAAATGGTATGTAATATATGGTTGACTTATTATACTACGCGAGAAGTTTTAATTCACTCTGATATTTATAACTGTGTTTATGAGTAAATTCAATACCAATTTAGGGCACCGGGATCGAGGACTTACAAGAAGCCTAGTATTATTTCAGATGCTATTATTCGTGAGGTTTTGCTATTTTGTGATCAACCCAATTATCAAACAGGATACTCTACTGATGTCGTTGCTAAAATAGCTTCGAGAATGTGACAGAACCGAGCCTCGGTGCGGAAGCATGAATAATCGGTATTATACGGTGTGGATCTCGGATCAAGGGTTAGGATCGAATCTCACTCGTATTTACTCTTGAATGATATCTGAACGGATGAGGTGTATTGGGAGAGAGCCTGATTTGATTAACAATCAACAATAAAGTAGGATGAACAATTGTAATCAAAACACAAAAGATATAAATGGTAGTATGATAATATTAGTCGAATGATTCTCATAAAGATGAACCACTCAAACATACATACATTCATACATACAATCGATTAAGAAATATCAGCCGCCACCAGGAGAGCTCATCCTGGAGGCGGAGACTCTCTCAAAGGGATAAAACCCTGAATCTCACACATACACAATACACTCACTCATGCTAGACAAATGAATAAAAACATCTATTTATACTAGTCTAGCATGACTTGGTCTTCAAGCCATCCACCCTTGGTTGAGACCAAATATTTTATTTTTCACCCACCAATTAATTCGATGCGTCAGTCTAAAATATAAGTCCCAACAGAATGGGATATGAAGGATCCTACTAAGCAGCCATCAAGAAGCTATTCCATCCATATTGGAGGTTCTTGATTCATACATTCTTCACGTGTGTCTCAGGAAGAAAGGGGGGTTCTGATGAAATAAGCAGCATTCAGATGTCGATTGTAGTTGCTTTGATCATGGACTTGAACTACAATTATTCCAAGTTTGTGTTCGATGAAATGATAAACAACCTCAAGGGCAATAAGAAGGAGATGTTCCTAATGTACCCAAGGTTTCTACAGATGATATTTGACTCTCATTATCCTGAGCTCGTCAAATTCGTCAAATCGGTAGAGACGTTCTATCTAAAGGTCATGGGTCCTAATACGTTTGGATTGATGAAGCAGTCACGAAAGGGGGCGAAAGTGGTATACAAAGGATTTCATAAATTGATAAAGATTTACTGAAACTGAGGCTATCACTGCTAGTGGCAGTGCCTCAATTGCTGATGAGCATATGAAACCTGCTCCAAGGTTCATAGCTACTTATGAGACGATTTCTCATGATGACGAGCCTCATATTTCTCCATCACAACACATGGAGACTGAGCACCAGGAAGAATAATCAGTACTTACTGTTGATCAATTGAAAGAGTTTGAGACCTTTAAAGAAAAGCTCCAGTCGACTGCATTGAAGCCTCCTCAATCAGTCACTGCAACACAAGTGATGATATTGAAGAAGAACCAGCCACCGATCTCATTCCAAGAAAAAGGCGTAAAAAAGATCCGAGACCGGGGGTGCTAGTTGCTGAAACTACACCAACAAGCCAATCTAAAGATTCTGAGTCTGAAACAATTGAAGATCAAGTTGATCAAGGTCCATCCACTGTTGATCAATGAACTCAAGAACAGATCTTTGATGACATTACTCATGAGTTCGAGTTTGAAGCGCATGTTCAGTCCACAGATGAACCATCAGGATTGTTGGACCCGATTGGATAACAAAGTTCAAGTGCTGCTGACAAGATCGCACACATTCTGGCAATGCAAGACAGATTTTTGCAAGATAAAGGCAAAGGGATCACTCTTGAGGCTGAACCTATTGATGTACAGTCCTTACAACGACGAGTCTATGAACTTGAACAAGACTCGGTGTTGAAGGATGTACGGATCCAAGAGCTTGAAGCAAGTAACTCTGATAAAGATTCAAAGATCAAAGAACTTCAATCAAACATGGGTGACCTCACTGCAATGTACTTAGATCTCCAACAAAAGCTTATTCATAAATTTGGAGACGAATTTAAGGGTGATGATGATGTTTGTGCGAAGACAACAGGTGACAATCTTGGTAAAAGAAGATTCTGATAATGAAGAATTCAAATCAGAATTTGGAATCCTCCGATCACCCTAATAAATTCAATATTGAATTCAAAAAGGGATTCTCTGACAAGTATGGTGATCAATCAGGCGTCGTGTCATGGGGATTTGATACTGATAAAGCTATGTGGTGGGTGAAAAGGAGGTCTGGCAATACTGAATACTACAATAAGATGAAAGACTTTGGGTCATGGACAAAGTTGACCTAAGTGACTTGATCAACGCTCCTTTTCACACCCCCAACAACGACAAGAAGGCTATCGACTTCTGGAACTTTCTAAGGAATCAAGTTGATCAAGGATTCCCAAATATGACCACAGCCGAATCATTATTGAAGAAAGCCAAAGGGGTCCGAGATCCAAGACTGGGAAAACCTTGGTCAATGTCATATGGCCAGTAACGAAGAAAGCAAGTCACAGTCCGCTCTCTACTAGAATTCCCGATGGTGCATTGGAAGAAATGAAATTCTGGACATATGATGATGAGACAGCAACTGTCGTCATTCGTCTAAGACAGGGCAGTTTCGATTTGTTGATCCACGTAACTTGCTGAAGTTTGGTGAAAGGATATCAAAACTCTTAGCAATTTTCAAATTATGGTTGAACCGTTGTACGAGCCAGCTGCTAAAGAGTATACAGGCATGTTTGGTTCAATCATTTGTACTGGTCTGTGGGCTTGTGGATACAAAGAAGCGGATGCAAATATACTTGAGCATGATTGATTTTGAAGATACAAACCAAGGGGGAGATTGTTGGGCTACTATTAATATGGTTTGTACTTTGTTTTGGGCTTACATTGTAAACCGATATCACATGGATCTCGGTGGGCTTTTGGGTAGTGTTGGGCTTGTATTTAGTCTCTATATAAACCTTGTAACTAGGTTAATTTTTGTGTGGGCCTACGAGAGAGAGAGACGAAGAAATATTGGTTGTTTTGTAACCTATTGTGCTTAAGCACCCGACGTGAATATACGTGTGTTTTGAAGCAACTTCTTTGTGTTCTTATTGTGCTTTACTACTTTATATTGAATCCACTCGTGTTAGATTCCGCCTAACCATGAGTTTAGGTGATATCACATTGAAAGATCCATTCACAGGACTTACAATTCATGTTATGGTCTGGTCAATCATTATATACCATCGCCACCTCAACTGTAACAGTCGCAATAACCGCCACATTACCTTCAACACGTCTATATAGAGTTGTCTACGCTACATGGGCGGTCTCTTAGGTCTTGGTCGCCTAATTAACCCTAATGAGGACTTGGTGGGGTGGGAGGTTGACGCTTAAGAATTTGAGGCGGATTCACGGATTTGAGGAGCGACCACTACCAACGCCACAACACCATCTATCCATTGCCATAGCTTAGTTTGTTGACTTTTTGTATTTCAAATACAAGTTGTATTTTTGTTATCTATACAAACTGATTATATATTTATGTAGTTTCAATTTCAGTTGTTTATGTCTCTATTGTATGTTTTACATGTGTTTGAATATTTGGTTGACTCCATATTTAGGCATATAATGAATTCTTTTCCATACCTCAGCGTCTAGTATGTTGGGTAAAGTTGATATTTGTTTAAAAAAAATCTTTATGCATCGTATTGACCAATATGATGCATATAAAATGTCTATATAAGGATTATATTCATCATATTGGCCAAATTATAACACTACGGTTCATATTGATCAATATAGAAAGTATATGATATATATTGATCAATATGGAAAGTATATGATATATATAAGGCTGATATGTATCATATTGCATCTTCTTTATATGAAACAAATCTTTTAATATTATTAAAGCAATACAATTGTCCACATGGCCTTCTACTAGCCTCTCCACATCAATTGTCCACATGTCATTCTACTAGCTTTCCACATCAATGTTACATCATTGCCAAGTTATCTATTTCCTTTTATTATTGCCAAATCATCTCATACATTATATTTAAACCTTAAGATTTTCCACACTAATCATTTTAATTTTAATCTCTCTCTCTCTCTCTCTCTCTCTCTCTCTCAGCTTACTAACTCCATCATCCACCATCTTCTATATTCCGGTAATATAGATCAAGATTAACCAGTTTCCGATAAGGTTATATATTATACTCTAATGGCCAACAATGTTATATGATTTTCTGGCAATGTTATATCTTTTTCCGGCAACGTCGTATTTTCTTCCGGTTATTGTAGATCTAACCCTTTTATCTTTATTTTTATTGTTAATTGATTTTTTTAAAATCAGATTAGGTTCTAAATCAAAAACTGCGATGAAGTTAATATTTCTACGTATTTACGTTTTTCTGGTAAGTTTTTCCGTTCATGTGTTATACCTATAACAATGGTTGTTTTTATATTTACTTGAAATTTTATATTTTTCCTGTTTTATTCTTTTACATGTTGTTCTTCTAGGTTCTAAATAAAAAACAATTTCATCCATGGACTTTATCATTATTTTTTTTCGTTAAGCCAAATTTAAATTTTCCGGTTATAAATTATTATTCAAATCTTCCATAATATCAATGTTATAACAAAACTTAATTATTTCAAGTTATTATCCCGATTGGTGTATGGAATATTTCATTTTACCTTCTAAATAAAAATCAGAGATACCATTGTCATTATCACTATTTCGTTTTTCCTGAAAGACCATTCAAATTTTCCGGTTATAAAGTTATAATTATAAATCTTCCATAATATGACTATTAGTATTTGACTTTATCATTTCAGGTTATTGTTCCCACTCATATAAGCTAATTGCATGGATTGAACATTAATTAATAAGATGTACTTTTTAATTTTTCTAATATTAATGTATATTTTTTTTTAATATTCATGTATATTCCTTATTTCTAAGATAATTACCTATATTAATATAATCATTATACTATATTTTTGTCAACTTCCAATTAAGTGGCAAATATTCCGTCTAATTTATAGAGTTTTGACATTCCTTATTTTTTTTAAAAACCGAACGAACAACCTTTTTTTGTGTTTTTAATTTTTTCCATTTTTATAAACTCATTCCTTAATTTGTGGTTTGACCGAAATAATAACCTAATTATCCCATTATTACAATTTATATTTTTTGACTTTCTTTATTTGTTAAAAAAACCTAATGAATAAGTTATATCTTAAATAAATTTCCGACCGATTTAAGTATTTTTAAATCGTTTTTTACCATTCATATTAAATCGTTTTTGATCATTCATATTAGTTTATATTTTTAGATTTATACACATTTAAGAATCCAATTATGGCACTTTATAAAGTTTGACATTCCTTATTTAAAAAAAAAAACCGAATGAACAACCTTTTTTTATGTTTTTAATTTTTTTCATTTTTATAAACTCATTCCTTAATTTGTAGTTTGACCGAAATAATAACCTAATTATCCCATTATTATAATTTATATTTTTTGACTTTCCTTATTTGTTAAAAAAACTGAATGAATAAGTTATATCTTAAATAAATTTCTGACCGATTTAAGTATTTTACCATTCATATTAAATCGTTTTTGACCATTCATATTAAATAGTTTTTTAACAATTAATATTAGTTTACATTTTTGATTTATACACATTTAAGAATCCAATTATGGCACTTTATAAAGTTTGACATTCCTTATTTTTTAAAAAAAACAGAATGAACAACATTTTTTTATGTTTTTAATTTTTTCCATTTTTATAAACTCATTCCTTAATTTGTGGTTTGACCGAAATAATAACCTAATTGTTTCATTATTACAATTTATATCGTTTGACTTTTCTTATTTGTTAAAAAAACCGGATGAATAAGTTATAACTCAAATAAATTTCCGAGTCTTACTTGCTACAAGGTTTAAGTACCGCATTAATACAATTTATTGAGTTTGACTATCCTTATTTGTTTAAATAACTAATAAGGATAGTTAAACTCAATAAATTGTATTAATGGTTTTAATACAATTTAATTAACATATTTAAACTTCTTTTAAATTCGGAATTTGACCAATCTTTCAACAAAGTTTTAAAGGTTTTAATACTCTCCATAATTTTAAACTGATTTCAAAATCTTTTCATAATTTTTTGAAGTTTTAAATTAACTGATTTGATTTTAATTTTTGTAATTATTTCTAAATTAATTAGTCATATTAGTAAAATTAGAACAGATTTGATTTTAATTTTGGTCATTTGGTATTAACTAGAATAAGTTATCATTTTAATATTCAAAAAACCGATTGTCAAACTAAAAATACTTGCCATAATTGTAATGTAATCTTACTTTAAATTATGTGAATATTAATTGTTAATTAATACAAAAATAATAACCGCGTTATTTTAGAACACAATATTCAAATTGACATAATTTCTAATAATTAATACTTAATATATCATAAATTAAATAATCGTTTTATAATCATTTATAAATATTATTCGGCACATATGATTTAGTGAATATTATTAACAATGACAACTTTTCATAATTTATTAATATTATTATTCCCATGAATCAAGATATTTCAAATTATTTCTATCTTCACATGGAAGACCAAATTTAAACAAAAACTACAAAATTTAATTAACATATTTAAACTCCTTTTAAATTCAAAAATTGACCAATCTTTCAACAAATTTTAAAGGTTTTAATACTCTCCATAATTTTACACTCATTTCAAAATCTTTCCATAATTTTTTGATGTTTTAAAATTAACCGATTTGATTTTCATTTTTGTAACTATTCTTAAATTAATTAATTATATTTTTTCAGCTTTAATTATTTTCAAAGTCAACATAAAATTTTTTAATCTTTCCAAAGTTATTTGAGAATTCATTTATTGTAAAATGTTTTTAAGTTTTGCAAATTTAACAAAATATTAATGTCAGTGATTTAAAAGTTTGTTGCAAGATTGGTCGAAAATCAAAAACAATTTCATAATTTTTTGAAGTTGACTAATTCTAATTTTTTTTTATTTGTAACTATTTTAAAAATATTTCAAAACGGGTGGTTTTGAAATAGTATCAAATTTGTTAGTTATAAAATGACCGTCAGAAAAAGGTTTTTATTGATATATCTTTTTTGTTTAATGGTTTAAGTTAGAAAGATGTTTTATGTTGTCATTTTACTTTGTTTGTTGTTATATGTTATTTTGTTTTAATAAAAACAAAAATTTAATAAAAACAACTTTATTATTGTTCAAATGTTACTCATTATTAAATATGTTATTATGGTATATTTAATTTGGATGCTATTGTTTTATTATATTTTCATGTGGTGAAGCAAAATGAGTTTCTTTTGATATAATGTTTGAAAAAGTTATTTTGGTTTAATATAAAAGAACATGTTTAAGTCTTTTTTGTTTGATATTTTTTGGTTTTTCGATGTACATTAACTTATTGTAACTTTTAACTTTTAATATCTAAGCAATGTAAATGGTTAACGTTTTGGTCTGAAAGTTTGAAAAAGTTTTGTGTTGCTTGAATTTGATATTTAAATTTATTATGTTTGTTGACATGTTTTTCCACCCGTGTGTAACACGGGCTATACCCTAGTTATACATAAAACTAATATTTGTTAAAAAAAAACTTCTAGGCATCATATTGTTCGTTATAATGCTTATCAAGAGTCCATATAAAGAATATATGCGTTATATTGGCCAAGTTATGGCAATATGGTCTATATTAATCAACTAAACGGGTGCCCGCGCGATGCAGCGGGTGTTTGAACATATTAATCACGTAATAAATATAAGTGTTTATGGTTTGGTTAAAACCTTGAAATAGCTTCAACCGGTTATTGGTTTGACTTCTTTTTTATTTTTTATTTTTTTACTTTCGGTTTGTTGGTCGGTTTCAAAATTTTCAAAACGTAGTGAACGGTTGGTTCACGGTTTATACCGGCCATATGAAACCAAACCAGACTGTAAATGTTGAATGCATTTTAATCTTTTTTATTATTAATTATTAGATATGTTTTGTAATATATATTAGATATAGTTAAAATTTAATTGAACATAATCTTTTATTACAAATAACTTGACTATACAACTTCAAATTGACCTAATTGCAATATGATTCATTTTGTGATCTTTGTTGTTATTATTTCGCATCCTAGATCTTCCATTAATATTTACCATTTATGTGGCTAAAATTATCATTTTTTATTTATGATTCTCTCAAGTATCATATTATGTTGGTGTTTAGTTAAAATTAATCGTACATTTAAATTAATAATTATTTTAAACTAAATTTATTATTAAATTTTAAAGTGTGAAACCAGACTGGAACCGGGCCGTTAGTAACGATTTGGTTTCAACTTTCAATGGTTGAGTTTGGTTTTGGACGACAAAAAATCAATATTAACGGTTGGACTCACAAGTTTAACTTAAAAACCATCAAAACCGACACTAAACACCCTTACGTAACATATTAATTTATTTAAAATGAAAAAATTATAACAATATCATATCCAAATTAAAGAGAATAAAATGCTCGTTTTTATGGTGTAATTTTTTTATAAAAATATTAACATTTGAAAAGGTTATAGTCGTTTAAAAATCATGAGTGAGAAGTTAGTTTACAACTTAAATTAAAAACATAATATGGTTAAAGATGAGGGACCAAACTTGTAAGTTGAATGGATTGTATTTAAAAGACAACTTTACCCTTACTAACACATGTACTTTATGCTTTAAGTGTTGTAAATTACTTAAAAATGAGTGTATTAATTTACTCTTGTTTGGTGTATTATATATAGTATAGATATGGACTATTTAGCCCAAGGTACCAGAATAACACCGATAGCCACAGTTTTGTTTGTTTGATGCGGACCAATATGCTCCATATTGATTATTGACCAATATGAGCATATTGGTGCAAAATAAAAAGTGAAAGTGTGTGAATAGACAGAGCTATTAAAATAACTAACGGTGGCAAACCCAACCCAAATGGATTGTTCTGGGTCGAGATGGATAAATTTTAAAAGTTAAATGGGTTAGGATGGATCATAAAAATTCTTCAAGTGGGTCAGGATGGGTTGGAAATATACAAGTGAGTTTCATTTATAGGTTAGAATGGGTCAAAACAAAATATCCAAGTTATCCAAAATTTATCTAATTCAAAATACCCAAACTATCACGTGCGAAACAAAACTCATCCGAAACCCAAAAATGATCAAAACGAAACACAAACCACGAACCGACTAGAACAAAACAAAAAAACAAAAACGAAACTGAACCGAAATAGCAAAACGACCAAAACGACCAAAAAAACCGAAAAGCTAACCAAAACTAAACAAAAACACCGAATCGACCAAATCGAAACAAAACTGAATCGAAATAGATAACCACCAAAACGAAACAAAAAAACCGATATGAAACCGAAAAGTTGACCAAAACGAAAAAAACGAAATGCAACTGAAAAGCTGACCAAAACAAAACGAAAACACTGAACCGACCAAAACGAAACAAAAAAAAAAACGAAATGAAACTGGATCGAAATAGAAAAACGACCGAAACGAAACAAAAATACTGAATTGAAACTGAAAAACTGACCAGAATGAAACATAAAAAAACTAAATGCAATTTAAAAACCGGACCAAAACGAATCAAAAACACCGAACCGACCAAAACGAAACAAAAAAAACTGAAACCAAACTGAATGAAAATAGAAAAACGATCAAAACGATACAAAAAAAACCGATGTGACACCGAAAATCTGACCAAAACGAAACAAAAAAAATGATATGACACCGAAATCTGACCAAAACGAAACAAAAAAAAACGAAATGCAATCAAAAAGCTAACCAAAACGAAACAAAAAAACTGAAACGAAACTGAACCGAAATAGAAAAACAACTAAAACGATACAAAAAAACCGATCTGACACCGAAAATCTGACAAAAAAACAAAACAAAAAAAAAGCAAAATGCAATCAAAAAGCTTATCAAAACGAAACATAGAAACTGAAACGTAGCCGACCAAAATAAAACAAAATGAATTGAAACGAAACAATAAAACGAAATGAAACCGAAAAAACTGATTAAAACAAAACAACACTGAAACCGAAAAAACCGAGAAATCGAACCGAAATCATTGAAATCGAGCAGATACCGACACCGACCGAAATGAAAAAATAAAACAAAACCGAACCGAAAAAAACCCCCTGAAAAACTTGAACCTGAACTGATACAAAACGGTTTTTTTTAATGAACGAGGATGACGTGAGAAACAATTTAGTTATTTTACATTTTGCGTTTTTTATTTATATTTTGAGTTATTATTTTTTTAATAGCTTTTTTGAATATTTTTTGAGAGATTTTTAAAACCTTTCACTTGGGTCAAGATGGGTTAGCTTTACCCATCTTGACCCATATCTATCTTAATCCTCTATTTTAAAAAATTCATTCTGACTCATACCCATCCTGACCCATATCCATCCTGACCCATCACCCAAATCCAACCCAACCCACTCACATTGCTATCTCTAAAAATAACTAAAACCAGACAGAAATTGTCATCATCTCACCAACTGCATCTTCCATTTGAAAATAAATTGCACAAAAGAAAATAAGTCATAAATTACAGGTGGTACACACATCGGCCCAACCAAGCTGACCAAAGGTTGATTGTGCGGCTTACTACTTCGGTCGAAGAGGATGACGCTGACGGTACCAAACAATTACGTTTGAGTACTGCCATTTATCTGTTTTTGGGTTTAATTAGTTAGATAGTTTTCAAAGCTACTTTTACTTGCTATAACCTTCTTTTTTTAATTTTTGTAAAAAAAAAATGAATTCTCAAATAACAGAATGGGGCTCGATCAATCCATGGGGACGTTCACTACTAGATAACAAGTCATTTTCTCACACAAATTTCCTGCGACAAGTAGTTCCAACAGATTTTCAACAAAAAAACAAACTCCAACTTTGCTACAGCATTATTAAATAAACATTATGTTAAGTCAAAATAGTTTTTGTAAGAAAGTTGTAGGAAGTTTACAACCACATGTTTTTGTAGCAATTTTGTAAGAAAAATTGTTGGAACACGGTTGAAAAACGATTTTCAAGCATGTGTTTTTCCAATGTAACCTTTTGTTGGAAAATTGTTAGAAACTGGATTTTCCAACAAATTTCTTACGTATTCAATTGTAGAAAAACATCTCTTTTTTTTTGCAGTGTTTGGCAAACAATGACAAGTTGATTTACAAAAGTTAGGAGACTTGATTGTGCTAAAGAAAGGGGTGCAGGAATTTGTAGAGTGTCACAGTTTAGAGTTTTGAGCGTATTGATGTTAAAATATGAGGGGTTATCGGCGTTTGAGATCTTCAACGCAAGTGCATTAGAGATTGAATACCCGAACAACACAAAAATAAAAAAATAGATATCGTATAAGAACCTTTGTTGAACGTGATGCAAGAAAACGTATAATGATTTGGTAAATCAACCTCAATAATATTACTTGAGGATTGAGAATAATATATATAATGATGTTTACAAAGGAGTTGACTAACTAGTCTATGGAAAGAATCAATTACATTTAAAACACAAATATTCTATTATTATACAAATATATATTATTATTGTCTAACACCCCCTTTCAATAGGAAAGGTGGCGGTCCAAGACGCAACATATTGCGAAATGCTTCAAACGACGCCCGGGGAAGACTTTTAGTGAAAATTTCAGCCACCTGAAGATTGGTAGGAACAAGGGTGTATAGTTTTCCCGAAGTGACAAGTTCCCGTATAAAAATGGTAGTCAAGATCAATGTGTTTTGCACGTTTATGCGATACCGGATTTTGAGTCATAAACAAGGCACTTTTATTGTCACAAAGAAGAGTGGGCCAATCCGGTGGTAAAGCATTTAACTCCCGTAGTAACTGCGTGATCCAAACAATTTCTGCAGCCGTGTTTGCCATAGCCCGATATTAAGACTCACAACTAGATCGAGAGACAGTAGGTTGTTTCTTGGCACTCCATGACACGAGATTCCCTCCCAAGAAAATAGAATAACCATAAGTGGAACGTCGTGTCTCTAAACATCTCGCCCAATCAGCATCAGAATATCCAACTAATGAGTTTTTAGTAGGGAGAGTAAATGAAAGACCGAAGGAGACTGTGCCCTTCACGTAACGAAGAATTCGTTTGACTGAATGAAAATGATCAATAGTGGGAGAATGCATGAACTGACACACCTGATTAACGGCATAAGAGATGTCTGGACGAGTAATCGTCAAATACTGCAAAGCACCGACCAAAGAACGATATAAAGTAGGATCCGCATACGGTTCACCTGTTGTTACAAAGCTTTCATTAGGCGCCAAAGGAGTGCTCATTGGTTTTGAGTCAAAAAGATTTGCACGCTTTAGAATATCAGAAGCATACTTTGACCAAGTCAAAAATAACCCTACATCTGTGTAGACCACCTCGAGACCAAGAAAATAATTCAGATCTCCAAGATCCTTAATTGCGAACTCAGCTTTGAGTCTTGAAATAAACGAGCGAATAACCATTTCATTATTACCCGTAAGGATGAGGTCGTCTACATACACCAAAAGTACATTGTGCAAGAAGCCTCACGAAAGACAAACAAAGACGTGTCAGCGCGGCTACAAACAAAACCATAAGAAATAAGGAATGCGCTTAGTCGTTGAAACCAAGCACGATGAGCCTGTTTTAACCCATATAGAGCCTTTGAAAGCTTACACACGTGATCTGGTAAATTTGAATTGACAAAGCCGAGTGGTTGTTCCATAAACACAGTGTCATTTAGATTTCCATGCAAAAATGCATTTTTGACATCAAGTTGATGTAATTTCCACTTATTAAGTACTGCTAGAGAGAGCACAATGCGAACAGTGGATGCTTTTACGACCATACTAAATGTATAAAAATAATCTAGTCCCGGTATTTGAGTAAAGCCTTGAGCCACAAGGCGAGCTTTGTAACGTTCAATAGATCCATCCGAATGATATTTGATATGGTAAACCCATTTAGACCCAACAACATTTGAATCGGTCGGTCGCGGAACCAAAGTCCACGTTTGATTATGGTGCAAAGCATTTAATTCATCATGCATGGCGGCTAACCATTTCGGATCTTTAGCCGCAGATTTGAAACCCCGCGGTTCAATTATGGAAGACAAGGCTACATGTAGAGAGTAATGTGTAAGAGAGGCGAATTCGGCCAAGTGTTTGGGTTTGAAAATACCCGCCTTAGATCTAGTGATCATGGGGTGAGCCGAGGTGCTTGGTAGAGAAGAGGGTGAGGATTGGTTGTCGGCTTCGGTTTGATGAATGTGAGAAACCATGGGTTGAGATGTGTTGGAAGGTGATGGAGGTTGATCATTGTGTGAGGTGATCGTGTTTATGGGATGGGTATGGTGTGGGGTTTCATGTGAAGGTTGGTCAGAATGGGTCATAGTAGAAATAATAGGTGGTTGATTAGGTTGGTTATTTGGTGAGGTGGGGATTGGTTCAGTATGGTGATTATTATTGTGAGATCATCATTGCAAAGGTTGCATGGAGGCTTTATGGCTGTAGTAATAGGTGAGGAGGTTATAGGTTTAGTGGATGAGGAATTTATATTTGTGTGGGGTAAAGTAGGTGAAGTCAAGCCTTTGAAATCTTCCAAAAAAGTTGTAATTTCAATATCTGACAAATAATTTCCACTGGTGGCACCAGTGAACGGGAAGATAGTTTCATTGAATCTAGCATGCCTAGTGACATAGATGCGAGATGTAGTCGGATCGAGACACCGATAACCTTTGTATTGCGAGCTATACCCAATAAATACACTAGGAATACTCCTTGGTTCAAGTTTGTGCTTAGAGTAATCTCTAAGATAAGGAAAAACTTGACAACCAAATGTACGAAAATTAGCATATTGCGGGTCTTGAGTAAATAATACCCGCAATGGAGATTTATTTTCCAAGATTGGAGTAGGCAACCGATTTATAATATACGTAGCGGATGAAAAGGCATCTACCCAATATGAAGCAGGAATATGAGCATTAAATGCATGGCAAGACCGGTCTCAACAATGTGCCTATGTTTACGTTCCGCACGACCATTTTGTTGTGGTGTATACGGACACGAATAACGATGAAAAGTTCCATTGTCTTCAAAAATTTTTCTAACTGTATGATTCACAAATTCCGTACCTCCATCACTTTGAAAAACTTTTATTTTTCGTTCACATTGAGTTTGAACGAGATTAATAAAAGCGGGTAGAACCGTATAAAAACCCGTTTTGGTTTTTAGAGGATAAAACCATGTAAACCTGGAATGGTCATCAATGAAAACAACATAATAGAGATAACCATCGTTAGAAATAATAGGCGAAGGCCCCATAAATCACAATGCACAAGATCCAAAGGTTTTAAAGACCGTTTAAAATTAACATCAAAAGATAACCGATGTCCTTTTGCAATTTCACAAGAGTTGCAAATGTTTGGTTTGGGCAAAACCGAAGTAACACATAAGGCCCCCAATTTATTCAAATTAGAAATAATATCAAAAGCAACATGTCCCAAACGAGCATGCCATAACTCAAACGACGCTTTACTTGAAATAGTAGCAACCAATGCTTGAGGATCTTCCTTTAGCACATAAAGACCATTCTCACATCTTCCTTTAGCAAGTACCCTTTTTGTTTTCCGATCCTGAATTTGAAAGAACGGTTGAGACAAAAGTACATCAACCGGATAATCGGATGTTAACTTGCTCACGGATAATAATTTCTTTGTAAGAGTAGGAATAACAAGCACATCTTTCAATTTAATATTGTCGAAAATAATGGAAGTACCAGTATGTGTAATAGGAAGTGTTTTACCATTACCAAAAATAACACGAGTATTACCTTGATAAGGGGCAGATTGATTCAAACCGTCCAAATCAGGAGCCATATGAGCCGTTGCACCGAAATCAACATTCCAATCCGGGGTATTAGTATTAACATGGCATTGAGCATGAAACGCCCTTGTCAAAGATTCATCAGAGGTACTAGTGGTGTTGCTTTGCCTTGCAAACTTTGACAACTCAGGACAAGAAGTGGCCGAATGACCATATGTTTTGCAAAGTTGATACCTTGGGGTATATTTCTCATGTGATCGGCCCCGACTGTTGTTAAAATTCCCACGAGAATTTTGCCCCTTGTAAGAAGAGGACCGACCACCACGGGCACCACGGTAATTCGAAGAAGAGTGTTGAGCATGAAACGCGGCCTGTGGTGTGTGATTTTCATGGAGAGATTGCATGAATAACTCATGACTCTCCGCCTGAGTCACGAGGTCGCGGAAAGACGGTGGGGGCTTAGTTGTGCGAATAGAAATAGAAAAATTTTCAAATGACACACCAAGCCCATAAAGAAACCAATGCAATTTGTCCATTTCCAAGACCGGTTGTCCGATAGTCGCCAACTGGTCACATATAGCTTTAAACTTACGGCTATAGTCTGAAACAGTAGAGTTACCTTTGGATAGTTGTCGTAGACTGTCGGCGAACAGAATATACCCGCTCAACTGAGGAATTGCTATAAGCGGATTCAAGGGCTAGCCATTTGTTACGGGCACCGGAGATCCCGAGGATCTCGGCAGCAGCCTCTTTCGTGAGGGAAGAATTAAGAAAAATGACTGCTCGTTGGTCATCCTCCTGCCATGAGATGAGTAGAGGATTAGGGACTAGTTTTTCGCCCTCTGTGATAGTTTCAGCCGGCGGAGGAGAAGTGCCATCTATGTGGCCAAGCAATTTTTGAAGAGAGAAAATGGGGATCATGTGGTTACTCCATAGAAGGTAATTAGTTGAGGTTAATTTAATTGTAATTTGGTGAAGTATGGAGCTCGATAATTTGTCAGCCATGGTGAAAGAATAGCCAAGAAAGAAAGAAAAAAGGAAGGGAATTAGGGTTTGTTTGAGTGAATGATTGATCTGGCTGATACCATATAATGATTTGGTAAATCAACCTCAATAATATTACTTGAGGATTGAGAATAATATATATAATGATGTTTACAAAGGAGTTGACTAACTAGTCTATGGAAAGAATCAATTACATTTAAAACACAAATATTCTATTATTATACAAATATATATTATTATTGTCTAACAAAACGACTTGTTTCTTGTATGAATAGAGGATTATAGTTTAGATGATGCGACACAGAAGGTTGTTACATAAAGTATTTATTTGGGGAGTGTGATTGGCTAATGTTTGTTATAGATAATGGGGTTAAGGTGGAGATATATAAGTGTTTTTGAGTGATTCACAAAGACAAAAATGTTTTTGGTGTTACCATCCTTAGAAGTTAGATTTGGTTTTAAGTTGTTTTAGTCTCACAAGTTTTTTTATTAACCGTTAACCAACTTGTTTGATCAAGATCAGTTTTTGTTTCAACTATTAGTAATTAACTTGCTTGATCAGGATGACTTCCGTATCAACTATTAAGTAATACAAACAAACGATAATAGTTTTATACATTCCTGTCACCTAAAATTAATCCGATAGTTTTGAAATCATATTATACAACTCGATCAAACACCTACCAAATCTTAACAAATTGCTGTCAAAACGCACTTTCTTGTTTTTTTTTTGAACGGCGAATTTCAATTTGGAGTAGAGCTCGCACATCTTTCTGTGCATCTTTCCACTTAATAATAGTAAAAAATTAACAAAATTGAAATAGTAAGTCTTACAAGACGTATAGACCAGCCATCGTACAAAATGCTACACACACAGGTTGACTTTTGAGGTTTAATATGTACGTCGTCTCGTATAGACATATAGAGGGTTTTAAGATAAAACCCTTGGGCCTATTAATAAAACCAGCCTTAGTAAAAAACTGCTGCAACGAAAAACGGAATCATGATTATAACTTTTGCCAAGAACTTAAAATCAAGAAAAATTAAAAGTTCTTTCACGATTGTCAGATAAGAAAACATGTACTAAACAAAATAGCACATGCATCTCATGACATTAAATAATACAACATTGAACTGATAAATAAAGTAATCTATAAGAACTATAAAACATATCAAGTTTTACATGTTTAACTTATTTTAAATTTAGGGAAAAGTTAAAATATAAAAGAAGAGAAAAATGAGAAGTGTAAGAATGATTTATGATAAAAAAAGATTGAGATATTCAAAAATGCTAACAAAAATAAGAAGTGTAGGAAACCATAATTAATTGACATTTGTCAATTGAGAACCATAGCAAGAAGGGTATTAAAGTGATAACACATATTTTCTCTTTTATATGCAATGCACATTTCAATTATCCAACCATTTTAAAAGGTATATAATTTTATCATATGTTATTCTTTTTTCTTTTTTTTAAATCACCATAATAACAAGTGTTCTTTTATCGTTAATTTGAATATTATTTTATTATATATAAATTAAAACAAAATTTACATCATTGTGTCTATCTTCATGCTTATTTCGTCATTGTGTCTTTCTAAGATTGTGTATTTTTTTCAGTCATTGTGTCTTTCTAGTTATTGTGTTTTTTTTCAATATTAATAACACCATTACGTAATCATAATATGTAAATATAATTGTTAAATAACAACAATTTATCGAATACATAAAACATAATGATAAATACATATTACACAATAACTTGAAACGTGCCTTCGTTAAATAAGTGGCATGATGATAGTACATGGGAGGACAAGCCTCTACATGCCCTCGTTAATAAAGTGGCATGACGTAATTACGTGGGAGGGCAAGGCTCTATGTGCTTCGGTAAACAAGTGACTAAGACGTAGTGAAGGGGTTAGCGGTGAGGTGAGCAGGTTAGATAGGTGACTATGTGTCTTCAGACAAGTATATATATGCATGTAATGGTTGTATGGTAAGTTGTTTGATTGATTAGAACTCATTAATCGTAGCTGACTTTTAGTATGAACGCAGGTGAATATGTTTAGAGAGCTAGCATGAGGATGACACATGTTATGGATTGAAAGAAGGACATCTGAAGATTAAAGAAAAGATGTTTTAATAAGATAATTTTTGTTATGTTTTAAAAGCAAATTTTGAATGTTTTGTAACAAATGATTAAAGTTTTATTATTCCGCGAAAGTTTTAATTAACTCTGATTGAAGAACTGTGTTTATGAGTAAATCCGACATGATAAGTAGGGCACCGAGACCGGCGCCTTACAAATTTTTTTTACAGATTTTGCTACAATTTTTTTCTTCTTGCAACAGAATTTTGGTAGCAAAATTGTAGTAAAATGTGTCCCTAACTAATCGTAGCAATAATTGCGACCGATTTTTTCAGTAGCAAAAATCCACAGCAAATGCTTTTTTATATAAATCAGTTTTTTCTAATATTGAATTACTGGTTTTTGTTTGTTGTGGAGTTATGTTAAGATATATTTCATTTTAAAGCAACCTGAATTATTTTTTTTATTACCTTATTACTATACATGTCAACTTGTGTTAAGGTATCCAAACGCAAGTTTACAGTAATAGTTGTTAACAAAAGTCTCTGTTATTTTGCTACGTTACAGATTTTGAAAAATTAGTTTTAAATTTGTTTTCTTTTCCTCCCATTTTGTTATGAACTATATGTTAATATTTTTATTTTCTCAAATTTGCTACGAATTTTACTAAATTTTATGTTATAAAGCTTTATATTACTTATTATCTTAAGTTTGCTACTGGTTTTTTCTTGCAACGGAATATTCGTAGCAAAATCGTAGCAAAAGTTGCTACCGATTTTTTTCGTAGCAAAGAATTGGTAGCAAATACCTCTTTATGTAGTAGTGAAATATTAAAAAATATATTGGGACAAATAAGTTTTCCTCAAATTTATAAAAAAAAGTCACTAACTTACTATTTTCTTCACTCACAACCACCTTTAACCCTAACTTATACTTCTTCCATCCCATTATAAGTGTCCACATTTTCTTTTTTATTTGTCTCATTACAGGTGTCTAGTTTCAAAATTTATTAGTCAATTTCTAAGTTTACCTTTAAACATACACAACTAACATTAAAAAACAATATTGGTGGACCCACTTTTTAAGAGCATTATTTTCATTCGGTAAGAAAAAAAGTAATCATTCAATCTACGTCAAACTTTGTGTTTTTAAAAAACGGACACTTATAATGGGACGGAGGGAGTCATTTACAAAATTCTGTTAGACCACCCGTAGTGGTGGCTGTGTGGTGGCGTTTTGGAGGACAACGCCGGGAGCACACTGCGCCATCCCCCCACCCCCCCCCCCCTCCCCCGACGGCTTTTTGGGGATTTTTTTTCCCGGCGTTTTATACGTAACGCAGGTTTGGCACAACTTTTAAAAATGTTACCATTTAAAAATATATCCGTTGGAATTAAAAAGAAAAAAAAAACCTTTTTTAAATATTAACACGAATATACTATAAAAACAAACCTAAACCTCAATTTTTTTACACAATTCTACTACTTCTCTATCACATCTTTTTTACATAATTCTACTACTTCTCTATCACATATATATTCAACAACACACCAACCAAAATGTTTCCGTTTAACAACCAAAACGTTCTCGGTTTCGGTCAATTCGCTCGACAAGACAACGCAAACAATCACAACAAGAATAATCCACATCCGAACCCATCTACCGTCCCGATGCCAAAAGTTCCTATCCCTCAATCCCCGTATCCGTTCGAAGTGCATATGGCCGTGTACATGCAATATCTAAGTTCCGGAGCCCCTGACCTAAATACGATGCCCGATTTCGAAAACCCAACCACAAACATGATGGCCGGTTCTGGTTCCCAACCCGAAAATGAGACGGTGCCAGAGACACAAATCAACCGGAGCCACAACCCGTTACGAAGACTCGCGGTGGTTCGAGCCAACGTGGACGTCCGAGAAAACACGTAAAGAAACCCTCCGGCGAAGCTCGGGCTAGAAAGAACACTATACTGTGGACTACCGAAGAGTGTGAACTAGTTGCTCTTGCCTGGTGTGATATATCGGAATATCCCAAGTGCGGTAAGTTTTTAAAAAAAATATATTTTTTTTAAAATTTCGAACAAACATTGAACTTGCAATATTTTTTATTTTGTTTAGCGAACTATCAAACATCATCCGTATTTTGGAATAAAATTTTAGATTTGTTCCACGAACTTGACGGGGACTCGCTTCGGGAAAAAGATTCGGTAATATCAAATTGGACCGATATAAACAACAAATGCACGGGTTACCATGCGGTTCACTCTCGGATGACTGGAACGTGGAGTAGTGGTGTCTATGACGCGGAAATCATGGAAAGGGTGTTGACAGAGTATCAACGGAACTCGGGAGCTTCAATTACTTTGGCGGTTGAAAAAAATACATGTGGCTTCATATGACAAACTGAAAATTTTTCTTACTTTTTCAGACACTCATCACGACTTGACTCAAATTTTCGGGACGAAAATTCTTTAACATGGGAATGATGTGACAATCGTCAATTTCAGGTTAACTCCGTTAACTCCGTTAACTCAACTCCGTCAATTCAAACTTAAAGATCACTGAATCTATAACGCACACCTCATTACATTTAAACTAGGGTTTAAATGACGCTTGACACTTACTACATGTGTAGTCATTCGAGATTTGCACCGAAACGCAAACGAGTTGACGCAAACGATTGGTGAATAAACGAAAAACGCCAAAACAATAATTATTTGATAATTATGTGTTAGACTTATGTGTTATGTGATAACATTGTCATAAACGTTAACTCAATGTGCTAGAACTAGTTAATTAAGCTAGAAAGATAACATTTGAAAGTGCAGGGACCTAGATGTAACATGATTATTATTAATAATATTATAAAACCCTAACTCCCCTCCCTCTTTCCCTCACATAAGTCGACGGCCAGCCCCCCCCCCCCCCCCCTTGCTCTCCTTGCGATCGGCACACACACACACATATCACTTGGTTTTGATCTTGGTCTTTCACAATTGAAGCATCCTACATCCGTTTCTAGCCATCTTCTACCTTCCTCTTGCTTGTATTGGTGTTTTGAAGGTATAATTACAAACCCTAGGTCCGATTTTCTATATGTTATTGTGTTCATATGATTTTGTTTGATTTGATGGTGTATTGATGATGATTTGATAACTAGAATTGATATTGTTACATGTTAATTGTTGTGTCTTTGATTTTGAGATCAAATAAAACCCTAACCATGTATGTATGGTGTAATTGATATGCATGGATAGTGGTTATGGTGTTTAGAGTGTTATATGAACGGATTATGATCCATAGATGGTTAATATATTGAGTTTTGTTGCAAACAGTTTCTGGACAGATTGTGTTGTTGATGTTCAATTGACTGTATCTGGGTGTAAATGTGAATATTGGTTGAGATTATTGATACTAAAGTAAACTAGGTTGAGTCTAGTTTCTAGAGAATATAAATTTGCAATTTTTGAACGTGTATAAGTTAACCTTTATGATTTTACAAAAATGCTGTGCAAAGCTGAGTTGTTAGACCTGCTGTTAGGTTGTTTTGTAAACGTTATATCTCATGAACTACGAGACCAATTGGGTTGGTTCTACTTCTGGAAGTTGACTTGTTGAGTTAGGAACCTAACCCAAGTGGTCTTGCACTTGTTGGATTTTTCATTTAACGGAAATTTCAAATAACATTCTGTTGCGCATAAATTTGACTGTTGTGAGTTTGCTGTGGTAAATTGATCATTGTGAGAAATATATGTGGAATAAAAATAAAATAAAATATGTTCTGGAAACCTAATACATATATGCTTTTGTGATGATTTTTGGTAAATTAATTGAGATGTTATGATCGGTGGAATAGACTAGCTTTACAAGTAGAATTCTGTCGTTAAGAAACTAGTTGCTGAATTTTGTAAAAGTTGCATGAAACATGGTATTTGCTAATTAATTGTCGTGTTTTGACCAAATTGCCCTTGAGGGGAATGATTTCTAATTAATTGTCGTGTTTTGACCAAATTGCCCTTGTGGGGAATAATTGTTAGTTAATTGTTATGTGTTGACCAAATTGCTCTCACGGGGAGTAATTGCTAGTGATGTACGTTATTAATACATGACACGTAAATAATTGCTCACACATGTAGTGTATCACAAATGTACTTGTTAAAGTCACACACGATTCACAAACGAAACACGAAACATATTGTGTGCATAGGTATTATGTGCCGAGTCTAGAGACTAGATAATAGTTCCGACACTTAGAAAAATCTCTTTGTTGTTTTAGAACGCTAGAGAGAGTTTTTCTGTGACGCGCATCCTTTGGTGATTTATTTTTGGGAATTCTTCGCAGACAGTGAGTTTCACTTACCCCTTTAAACTGTTTTAAACGCTTTTCACTTGGGGGAGATAACATACTCCGAAAACGCTTTTAAGATTTTGTTAGTAAATTATATATCACTTGTAAAGGCTAAGTGGCAAACGAAACAATTGAAGTCCTACACATCGAACCGGTTAATATTTGGATAATAGCGAGTCACTGTTGAGTAGTACTACTGGGTTTGACAAACCCCACCCAACGCTAAACTCGACTGGAGGTCGAGCGGGTGTAATTTTGGCTAACACGTACCATGGTCTGGATGACCTGGTGACAAGGCACTTGATAAACAGTCAGCTTCGGTGTCGAACACTTAGTAATACTTGTTGTATAGGCTAGCTACCTATCGATACATAATTGATTTAACACTATCTGGTAACGTAAAACGCTGAACGCAAAACGCTAAACGCTTTATTTTTTATAAACTTGTGAACTCACCAATCTCGTGTTGACACTTTTAGTATGTTATTCTCAGGTAGCCGAGGCGGGCGCGCGGTATAGAATCATGCATGGTTTTTGAACATTCTGATATGCAAACATGTTTTTAACTATTATTACTTGGGTTTTTAAGTCGTCCTGCGTGACACAACTTTTGTCTTTTGGTTTTTACGCTTCCGCACTTAATTTCATTTAAACGTTTTTATGGTTTGATTATAACTAATGATTCCGATCCTGTTAGTTCACACCCTCTGACGGTAAAACTCCGTTAGTGGAATTTGAGGGTGTGACACTTCACCCTAAATAGGGCCTGGTTATGGAGGCCGACACCGAAAGTGTTAGGCCTAACAAAACGTCTAAAACATCGTCTTTGGTTTATCCAGAAACACCAAGTTCTGACGCTCGAAATTTCAACTTAAGCGATAATGAAGACTGGAATCCCTATGCGGATGTTGCCGAGACCCCTCGACCAGGGGTAGGAGAAGCAATGGAAGGGGGAAAGGGGTTGCGTCGTTGTTGGCAACGGGTTCTAATGCCGAAATGGAAAGTCATTTCAAAGAAATGAATATTCGACTCAAAAGTATACAAGAACTTGGAGCTCAACGTCTTCATGTAAATTTGGACGGCATCGAAGTAATCAAAAGAAATGAATTGGACCACGACATCGAGGTTTTAACAAATAAGCTATCCAAAGACGACCAGAGAGTATAATCTCTAAATGCAATTCGCCAAGAGAAAATTTTTGAAAAATACAACATTTAGTCTTATTATTATTTATTGTTGTCCTTTTTTTAATTTAATGTATTTTTTATTTTAATTTAGTTTTTATTTGTGAGTTCAATGTATTTTTTTTATTTTTAATGTAGTTTTTTAATTTTATTTTTAATTATTTAATGAATTATTATGTTAAAAAACACAAAAAAGTTAATAGTGACTGGACGCCACGTGGCGCATAACGGCCATGTGTGGAGAGTTATGACTACACCATGTTTTAAATTTGTAACATAACTCTGACTGGGCGTCATATGACGCATAACGCATGACGCCCAGGAGTGGGGTATTATGACTACACATAGTCTTACAAAATGTAGATGATAAATTAGAAATGCTCTAAAGGAGTAAACTCGGTGAGGTGAATAAAATGTAAATTGTGAAATGAAAAAACCATATCCACAACCCACCATGCATATGGTACAAAAAATGAAAATGCAGATGAGATGAGATGAGATGAGATGAGATGAGAATTATTATCAAAGCACAATGTATAACAAACTAAAGCACGAACTAAAGAAATAGTGATAATGTGAATGTTAGTAAATTCTATAAATAACATATAGGAAATAACAGGTGCGTACATAAATTTGATTTAAATTATTTATGTAAAATAAAGATAATAGGTTTTCTTTTATAATACTTTCATTTCATGAGTTCACTAACTGATTCTCAATTACTTAATTGCATTAAATAAAATGGCATTTTGGTCATCTGGAATGTGATACATGATACAAGGGAACCAGGTGATGGGGATCTGGGATAAAGATGGCGTGGAATAGAGAAGTTGTGCAGGGCCGAAAAACGACTAGGGTGGTCGTTTTGTGGATTTTTCCGTTGGACAATCACAGTCAGTGACGGATTCAAGATTTTTATCCAACGGGGTACCAAATTTTCGGTGTTTGGATTTTTTGGTTCGGGCCAAACGAGATATATAATAAAAAACAATATCATAATAATAATAACAAAATATGATCATTACTTAGTATTAGAAAGCATACATAATACGATGTCGTTCGAAACGAGGAAAAAAACCATTACAAATTTTTAAGTTGTTCCGACAACATTTATAGCTCGTTTGGGCTATATCCTTTACTAATTATATTTTGTGTTTTTCGCTACTTACTTTTTACTCAACAATAAAAATCACATTTAGTGTTATTGTTGAGTAATTAAATTGCTTATAGTTGAGCTTCACCTAAATAAGTATTCATATAATTAAAGAAGTGCCTAAATAATTATTAAATGAATTATTCGTATAATTAGTGCATAGTCGTACAATAATCGTGTGATTTAGTGCTATAATTGCAATATTTGATTTAGTTGTTATATAAATAATTTATTAATCACCCTAAACGTGCAAGTGAAAACATGAAAACATTTTGTAATATTATTTTAGTTCAAATATAATGATCTTATACAAAGTTGATTGGTATATAAGTTGTTTCACTAATATTGGGTAGGAAATATAAAAAAGAAAAAAAAACGGAGCATGTGAGAATTGAATTTTAGTTAAAAATAATGATCTTATACACAATTGATTGGTATAAGTTGTTTCACTTGGTAGGAAATTTAAAAAAAAAAGAGAAAGAAAGGAGCCTATGAGAATTGAATATGTGACTTTTCACTCGGAAACAAGAAAGTTACCACTCCACCAAATATTCGTTATGGAATCAGTTTCAACTATTAATTTATATGGGGTTTTTATTAAATTTAATATACCGACTCTAGAGAATTTTTAAAAAACAAAAACATTGTTGTTTCGGAAACCAAGTCTTTTATACGTGGGTCCGCCTCTGATCATAGTGGTGGTTTGGCCATAGATAAAGAATGTAGTGTTAAAATGGGATATAAAGATGAATAATATATATATATATACGTATATATATATAGGGGAAGGTTATTTTGAGAACCATTGTGAGTTTTAAGAACTTAAAAAACTTCATTTTGAACCACACATTTAATTAAATGAAATGAAATATGTGGCTGAGATTAAATTTTATTAAAAAATAAAGCAAGAGAGAGAATAAGTATTTTTGATAATTACACAAGTTTAAACGTTAGTTACACATGTGTAAAAAGTCGATTCGGTGTGTAAAAAAATACCATAAATTTTTGTACATCACTTACACTTACGTATTACACATGTGTAAAAAAAATCGAAAAAAAAATCGTTACGTTGAGTTTTTTCAAGTTTTTAGAACTCAAAGTGGTTCTCAAAAGAAAGCAATCCTATATATATATATATAGAGAGAGAGAGAGATGTTTAAGTTCAAGAGAGAAATGATATTACTGCGAGAAATGAATATAAGACACTAGTTTTATTTTAAGTTTTAAAAGCTTAAAGATAAATAAAAAATATATTAATGCAACAATAAATGCACTCTATTTCTTTTCAATTAATACAACTAATATGACCATAATAAATCTCGTGTGTAGGTTATACGTTTTTCGTGTGCGTGTGTATTTAATTGATGATGAATTTTGCTATTAGGTTATATGTTTTCTTATTCTTAGAACAAGTGTAGGCTATATGTTTTTGTGTAGGTTGTATCTTTTTTGTTGATACTTAATGCAAGCACGTGTAAATTAATTTTTTGTATTATTTATCACAATGCAACTACGTGTTGATGGATATTAATATATTGAGTTGGAATAAATTGGTTTTGGATAGAAAGAAATTTTAACGTATGAATAAATTGTACTTGTGTAGTATAAAAATTTTAGAGACAAAAAATAAGTTATAAAAATAAATGAATTCTAAATATTTTTCAATTATAGTAATTTGATTAGTTATAGTAATTAAATAGATAACTATTATGGTTTATTAGTTATATTGATTGAAGAGAGATAATGCATTAATAGTTTCTTAACTTATCTTTAACCTTTTAAAACAAAAAATAAAACTAGTAGCTTATATTCATTTCTCGTAGTAATATCATTTCTCTATTGAACCATCCCCACACACAAACACACACACACACATATATATATATATATATATAATTAGTTTCAAAAAATTTGTGATAACAGATGGGTATTATTCTTTTAAATTTGTTTATAGTTAGTCTCTATAAACTCCAAATCTTGAAAAGTAGTTGTTGTTTCGGCTTGACCTTATAAAAAGTTAAAGCACGGAGGCCCCTCATATTTAAGGGTTCCAATTTTTTTTATTATATAAACCAATTACTACATCATATGCGATTATTTGGGTTGTCTTAAGCTAAAAACATTTTTTTTATGAATATGAATCCGATTTTAGAATCCACTTTCAAAGCCAAAAAAATTTAAGCAAACCATGTTAGAAGTATACGATTTTTTTAAACTTTCATTTAACTTATAATTTAGTTGTGTTTTAAAATACCTAACTAGGTTAAAAAACCGGTATATTACGTTGGATGGAAAATTAAGGAGTCAACTTTATTGTCAAGTTATATTATTCACAACTTTATACAACGAAAAATCATTAAATCAACAATATTTAAACGACGCTCATGATCTCTCAGTTTCCTGAAGACAACGGTTCTCATCTCTTATGATCTTATCCGTCTTGCTCTTTTCTTGTATGTGTTCTTTCAAAATCATTAAAGAATAATGTACCCGATATAATAAATTTGCATATATTAACAATTTAATGTGTGGTGAAATGTATTCATGAATCACGTATAGTTTAATGAAGTGAACTCAAATTGACGTTAAAGAGTGATAATTTAAACAAACTGAAAAACCTATTACGTACGAATCGATTTCAAATCATATGTTAAGGATATAGCTCTCTGATATACTATAGGTGATTGAATACGTTTATGTGAAGTGCGTGTGTGTTGACAGAGTAATCAGGCAGCATAACAACACTCAGATAATTATAATTCACACACTTATTAATTTACAAATCAGGGTACATATATATATATATAGAAGATGAATCTCATTCGTTACACATCCCATAACGAATGGGGATCATTCGTCTTCAATCCCTAACTTAACTTAAAGTATAGCGAATGACTCATTCATTATACCTCATTCGTTAAACAACCTTAACGAATGGTACATAATAATAGCGAATAGACTTATTCGTTAAACAACCTTAACGAATGGCCAATAATCATAACGTATGGGTTCATTCGTTAAACATACTTAACGAATGACCACATAAACATAACGAATGGACTAATAAATTACCAAAATGACCTTTTACATAAATAAATATAAATTACAATAAGAAACAAAGACCGAGATGACAAATAATGCACTAACAAACTCCCCCTCGTCTCGTGCTCTTTGCCTTCGATCATCTGAATCTCTTTGTCTTCCAGTCCGCACAACTATGAATTCCAAACGCGTTCCAAACACGCACGACACGTTGGAATTGCATAGCACGATCATAATGTTTGATATCGGTAAAACGAATGTCATTCTTAAATAGCGCGTTCGTTGTCCGATTCCGATAAATTGACTAACCGCATCGGATCGGTCACCCGTATGAACTCCGTCTTCAATCCCGTACCTAGTACGATAACGGCTTCAACGGTGTGGTTGTCATAATACCACCGATTGGATGTCTTGTTAAGACTCTGGGGAAAAGTCGTTATAGGCACTCGTTTCATTATTCGAGGGGCCTTAACCTTCAAAACAAGCTTTCTCCAACCGTTCCTTGGATCGGTCTCATCGATATACTTTCTCGTTGGAACATGTGGCTTAAAGAATTTAAAACCATGATTTACCTCAAACAACAAGTGTTGGTGAAACCATCCTTTCAATTGACTACCACCACGATTCACGAACGGCCTACTTTCTAGTGTTTGTACATCCCACTTTGGTCAAGTAGACATCGGTGATGTATTGATAGTACTGCACACCGTGTTCCCACTTAGTGATGCATACTTTAAGGTCGGAGTCATAAAGCCAAGACACAACATCACCTTTGTCGTTCTTCACGGCTTTAAATATTGTCATTTGGTGAGGCATTGCACAAGCTTTGTCTTGCTTGTAGTTTTCTTGATCTGCATATCTATAAACCTCAATCAACTTCGACGATCGAGCTTTATTGCGTACCTCGAACAAACCCTCGAATGCTGGATCCTTCAAACCTGATCCAACTTCATATACTTTCTCTTTATTCTTCTTTTTCTTTATAAGATGTTCTTCAGCTGCTTGTACATGTTCTGTGGTGAAGAATGGAACACCCTGATCAACATGGGTACGCGTGTATAGATCTGGATACTCCTCAGCTGTCACATCCTGAACTTCAACATCTTTATAATTAAACGACGTATCCCGATATGGGATACTCGTGTCGAACCTGACCTCATCATCATCAATAAATTCAAAATCCTCCTCATTCTCCAACTCATCCAACTCTTCATCATTCAAACAGAGCAATAACAAGATTTCATCTCAGGATAAAGCATAATCAACGAATTCCCCTTCCTTGATCTCTTATGCGTTTGCCATGCTCATGACAACAACACGTTTGTTGTCCATAAATAGAACCTCGTGTTGGCTTTGATCGACTCAATGGGTTGAGCATTAGTAGTTTCACAGTACACCACTAACTACTTGTCCCACCTTAAGTACCAACTCCCCGCAGACGTACCAGATGTACCTGATTGTTGTTGCTGCTCACCACCGCTTGTACCAACATCATGATTTTTGTCGTTTCCTTTCAACTTCTTTAGCATATTGTCTTTGCATGTAAGTTAAAGGATAACGTCTTCATATTCCTTTATTTTCTACCATGGTGCAGTACAAGCTCACGGAGTTCACGATTCTCCTTTTGATAGTAAGCAATGTGGCTTACCATTCTACGTTGATCTAACCGCATTTGATCTTGGAGTTGACGGTCAACGGTCATTTGACTTTCCAGAAGATGTATCAGACTTAGCAGCATATCCATCTGCTAAGGAACAGTCAAAGTATGAAACGTCGAACGAATCGGCATGGGAACTTGAGGACGATTAAACCTCATGTATGACAAAGCCGACGGCTGCATAGTCATCATCGTTGGCGCGGGATTTGTAGCAGCCGTAGTGATTGAAGAGGTCGGCATTGGAGATAGCGTAGATTTAGGAATCGAAAATTTTTTTGGGGCAGATGATGTTGTCGTCATCAATGTAATATATGGGATACTAACAATCGTAGACACCACCGGTACTTGTTGTGAAGCTGACGACCTTGGTATGAATGAACCAATCTCCACTCCATCACCCCTACGGTTCCTCATCTTCTTTGGTTTCTCCTTCATTGGATCTTTACCCTTACGCTTACGTTGAACAGCCTCAGAACTAGCTGCTTCAACCATATTACTAACAACATTACCACTGGGGCCTCCATTACCTCTATTACCACCATCATTCCCATCATCGTTCCTACTTGGTCCACCTTCACGTTCCGAATCACAGTTGTCGTCAATCCAACTATCATAAGATGGACATACATAATTCAGCCTTGCCAAATGACCAATCAATCTCTTGAACCTTGGTCTGTCATCAAGAGATTGATTTGAATACGTCTTCATTCTTTTCATTGTATCTTCCGTCATATGATCTAAAACCATCACATCATTCTCCAATATCTTATCAAGTACCAAATCATGAATCAGATCATTAATAATTAGCTGCAAGAACCGAGGAGACATCAAGAATTTGTTCTTGCGATGACGAACCAAGCAATTCTCCTTCATATGATAGAAAATAAACTTTGAGAAGTTGAACAACTTTCTCAAAATAAGAGCGACTGACTGGAACATGATTCCGCATTCATCGAATCCTCCCTTCCGTCCACCAAGGCAATGGATAATAACATGAAGCAAGTACTTGTATTGTTCACACAAGTATGCCTTGTTGTACTGTGATTGATAAAGCTCGCCCTTCTAGTATAACCTATGAAATAATACTCTGATTAACGTCTTATCGAACTCACAAGGGTGATCAATATTATCAGCAAACTAAAGAAACCTGCGTATCACATCAACATCTATCACAATCTTCCTTTTCTGCACCTCAGCAACAATTTGCTTCTCAGCATCAACATATCTAGCACTATCCCAAAATGGACAATAATGCTAAAATGCACTGGGACATCAGCAGAGATAACATAGTGTATACGTGAGCTGCGTAAAAAAACAATTACGTCCCCAAAGATATCACGTCCATGAAGTCATCCTGTAAGAAAGCACAGATGTTGTGCTTCTTATCATATGCTAGTTCAACAACGGTAGGTGTAGCTTGTGGTGCTTGAGCTTGTTGTGGTTGATCTTGTAGTGCTTGTTGAACATGTGGATCCTCTTGAACGACTGGGTTTTCCTGTGCTGGTGCATCAATAATATGTTTGTTTACCATATTTGTGACACAAACCCGAACATTAATAAAATCGAACATCTTAAATATATATTTCACTAACACTTAGTGAAATTTATATTCTGTTTAACATGATAAGGCTTACTTGTTATCCATTCGTTATGACGAATGAGATGATTCGTTATAGAAAAAAATAACGAATGACTTATTAACGAATAAGTCCATTTGTTATCTAAAATAGACAAATGAAGAATCATTCATTATAATGTATCACGGATGTACCTATTCGTTATCATAATTTAACGAATGAGTTCATTCGACCACTGTAGACACGAAAGGAACCCCATTTCTTATTCATAATGAATATCCTTGATAAATATCAAAATTTGAATCTCAAAAGTCAATGTCCAAGTTATATCAGAACAGTCATACATGTAATTCAAAATTGCAATATAACTGAAAACAACATGAATCATTGTATATTTGATATTGTTAGAATCGAAAGAACATCGCCTAATAACCTTAATCAACTGATATATTAATCATTGATGTTTAATATTTTCATTTGATTCAAATATAGTCAGTTCAATCAAAACCTTAATTAAGCCCTTAAATGTTAATCAAATTTGACGAAAATGATTGCATTGTGTCCGTCTTTACCTTAGGAACACGAATTGAACGATGAAAATCGATTTAGAGAAGGTTAAAATTTTCTATAAAAATTGGCCAGAGGTTCTTTAAGTGTTTGTGAATATCTAGAAAGTGAATGAAGACCATTCCTCTCCATTTGGGTTTATATATCGTACAGTTTGCACGCAACCCCATGTATACGAATAGGCCCATTCGTTAGTTTAAAACTGACGAATGACCATTCATCCATGCATTCATTCGTTATAAACATTAGAGAATCAACCTATAACTTATCCACATAACGAACAACAATTTATTCGTCATTCATTCGATATCTCAACCATAGTGAATGATGTCATTTGTTATCAGACCAACGGAAGCGAATGAACTATAATGAATGGTGACATTCGTTATCAATTATACAGTGAATGACTATCATTTGTTATCATTTAAGTTAACGAATGTGTTCCATTTGTTACAACAGAGTAAAGAATGGTGTATTAAATAAAAATGTGAAAATGAAATTTCATTTTCTACATTACAAGTATTAAATATGTATCAAAACCCGTGTTTTGATAAACATTACCTTAAAACATTTTACCGAAAAGGTAAAAACAAATACCTTAACGTGTTTAACATGAAAACACATAACTTAAAACCCCTAAGAAACTTCTTTTTGTATTTTTTTTTCAAAATTATCCTTTAGTTCAAAATCGAAAATAAAATAGAAATAAAAATGTTTTTGATTTTTTTATTAGTATTTTTGAAATAAAACCAATTACATCCAAGACAAATATGAAAACTAAACTATGAAAACAGTACATGTTTTTGTGAGTCCAGCAGAGAATCATATTAATCAAGAAAATCCTCCATAATAGGTTTATTATTTGGCGTTATTATGACTGACGTTACATCGGTCATTGATATTGTTGTCCAAAAAAATTTATAACAAACTTTCAAGTATTTTTGTGATATGATTAAGATTTAATTAAAGCAAAAGATTTCATAAACTGTTAGCCTATAATCATAGTTCGGGCTTAATTTGATTTGACCATGTCACCCCAACTTGACTTAAACCATTATGCCTGAAGATCAAAATATATGATTTTATAATATTTGAGAAATCTAAGTCCGTAATCCTCACTACAAGGTATACCCCTGTTATCAAGCAATACACCAGGTTTCCTTTACTGTGAATGAGTATGCACGAGTTTATCTGTTTGGCTTTCAGACATTGTATCCCCTTGCGTCAGTTTCTTATTGGTATTAAGATGCAAGCAAGGGAGGAACAATGTATGACTGACAACAGATTTTGATCAAGTCAGTAATGAGTTTGTACGAAGTATAGTAGTGATCAAGTTTATTGACTTAGAGTTCACTCTTAAAGCATTTAAGTATTCAGATTATGAATACCCATATAATAAGCCGCATAAAGACTCACAGTGTCTAGAAACTTGAGACATCCCATCAATACATGATTTAAGGCCATAAGACCATACACCATCGAAGTGTTAATCATAAACTAGATGTTTTTATTTTGAAAATTTTGTATTTGGTGATCAAAAAAACTTTTGGAAGAGACTAACACCTCTTTTAATATGACTTTTTTATGTTTATATCACATACTTTACTCTAATTATTTGTTTAAGACCTATCAATGCACCAATACAGTTAAGCACTCAGTCTTTTAAGCCTATTTTTGTACTGAAATTTCATAATAAAATGACGAATGTACTATCATATTATCTTTTTGCTTCAAGACTCATTTTCTCCCCAAAAAACCAAAATATTAAAGAAAACAAAACAAAACAAAAAAAATTGTACAAACAAAAATTGATTATCCGAGCTTAAGAATATCCGCAAGAGATTTTAAACCGAACAAAGAAAAAATGTTAAACCTTGTTTTATCAAATGCTTTGGTAAAAAGGTATGCTTTCTGAAAATCCGTGTGCCTTCTCTATGTCAATTAATTTCTTCTCATAGCAATCAGGAATAAAATGATAATTAATAGCAATATGTTTCGTTTTAGAGTGGTGCACGGGATTCTTTGTGATACAAATAGAAGCAGAGTTATCATTAAATTGGGTAGTAAGAAACTACAAACCGTAATCCCGCAAGTATTGTTGGATCCATATAACCTGTGAACAGCAACTCGAGGCTGCTACTTATTCGGCTTATGCGGTTAATGTAAAGACCGTTGTCTGCTTCTTACACTGCCAGGAAACAAGCCGACTTCCTAGAAATTGACAACCCGCTGTTGTAGACTTGAAGTTGATCTTTCATCCTCCATAATCCGAATCGGAAAAAGCAGTAACATCAAAACAATCATCCTTGGGATACCATAACCCGATGTCAGGATTACCCCTCAAATAGTGAAATATACGCCTCACCCTGCCAAATGAGTCACTCGTAGACTTGCTTGATAGCTGACACACAAGCAAACATCAAACATAATATCAGGATGCGAACCAGTTAGATACATTAAAGAACCTATCACATCTCGGTAAAGGGTCGGATCAACGATATCCTCCAATTCATCCGATGACAAATTGTGACCCACGGGAAGAAGAGTAGATGGGACTTTTCTGACAGTTGTCTTGAATCGACTTAAGATGTCGTTCACATACTTTGTCCGATGAATGAATATTACAGCGTCAGACTATTGAACCTGCAACCCTATAAAGTAATTTAGTTCCCCTATCGAGCTCATCTCAAATTTTGTCTGATCGACTTCTCGAAGTCCTTACAAAGCTTGTCATTCGTTGAGCAAAATATAATGTTATCGACATAAATCTAGATAAGGAGCGTATCTTCTCCGAAAGTCTTGTAGAATAGGGTACAATCCACAGTCCTTCATTTGATGCAAGTATCCATAAGATGGTCAGCAAGCGTGTCGTAACAAGCTCTCGGGGCTTGATGTTGACCATAAAAAGCCTTGTTTAAACGATAAACACGGTCTAGATAGTCAGGATATTTAAAACTAGGAGGCTATATCATAAACACCTCTTCATGAAGTTCCCCGTTAAGAAACACACTCTTAACATCCATCTAATAAACTTTAATGTTCTTAAAAGCTACATAGGCCAAAAACATGCTTATAGCTTCCAGTCTTGCAACCGGAGCATACACTTCGGTGTAATCTATGCCTTCTTGTTGATGAAACCCTTGCACGACCAAACGCGCTTTATTTTTCAATATGACCCCACGGTCATCCTTCTTACATTTAAAGACCCATTTAGTCAGGATAGGCTTTTTAACCCTATTAGGTTTATCGAGGAGATCCCAAACACCTAGTCGAATAAACTGTTGCAATTCCTCTTGCATTGCTTTAACCCACGAAGAATCTTTAAGCGCCATACGAACACCTGTAGGCTTCATCTGAGATAAGAAGCAAGTGTATTTAGCGATACTCATGATTCCTGATGAATGCATATAAGCATACACACACAATACATTAGTATCACTTGCATTAGCAATCTGATGTCGTGTATGAATACTTACATCGAGATCGCCAATGATGTTGTCCTGAGGATGATACGCGTGAATATGAAATATCGGATTCTCAAGCACAACAACATCGTTATCTAAATTAGTTAGATTCTCTTCAGCAGCAGGTACCTCAGTAACCTTAGCATTCTCAACGAATAGTACAGAAGAAGAATATACAAAAGGACCATCATCCGAAGAAACGAAAACTGCATTAGATGTTTGAGGATGATAATCATTAAATACATCTGTATAATTTGAAGCTCTCGGTATGGAAAACCTTTGATTTTCCAAGTAAGCTGACGCCAAGTCTTCATAAGGAAGATCAACTATAGGAGTAAACGAATTAAATACACTTTCATAATCGAACATCCAATCAGGACCCTTGCCAGCAGGAGGTGTTGTGTAGCTTTGACAGTTTACATGGTACCATTCTTCAACACAACCCGAAATGAAATTAAAAACACGTTTCTTAGGCGATGCATAGCCCAAGAAGTAACCTTTGATAGCCTTCTCCTCGAATTTTCATGCACCACGTTTTAACATTGTGCAAGGACACCCGAAAAGTTAAAGAAACTTTAAATTAGGTTTGTGGTTGTTCAGAAGCTCGTAACTCATCTTTTGTAGATTCTTAACCAACAGAACACGATTGAGCATGTAGCATGGAGTGTTCACAGCTTCTTTCCAAAATTGAACAGGAAGCTTTGAATCTGCAAGCATAGTTCTTGCTGATTCAATCAATGTTTGGTACTTTCGTTCAGCAACAACGTTCTATTGTGGTACATAAGGAGCGCTATATTCTTGATGAATACCTTTTTGAATACAGAGAACGTCCAATACTATGTTTTTGAACTATGTACCATTGTCACTTCGAATGCGTCTCACTTTATGTTTGTAAGGTGATTCGATCTTGGTGATTAAGTTCTGTACAAGAACCGGTGTCTGATCTTTAGAACTCATAAATAACACCCACGAGTACCACGAATAGTCATCAGTCACAACTAAATAGTACTAGTTGCCACCAATACTCGCATGATTCACAGGACTAAACAAATCCATATGAAGTCGTCAAGAAGAGTATCAATCGAGTTAAATAACTTTGTCAGGTGCGATTTCTTCTTTGGTTTGCCCTTTTGGCATGCAACACAGTGATCGGTCAACTTGAAATATTTTATTGATACCCCATCCACTAAATCATTTGCCATCAGATGGCTCATCTTTCTGACTTGAATACGACCTATACTCCTATTCCACATAATTGAGTCTTTCTCAGTTTCTTTAGAGATTAAACACGTTTTAACAGAAGTCAAAGTCGATACTTTAGTACACATGTTCAGTACATAAATATCATTTGACCTAGGAGATCGCATAGAAACCATGTCTTCTGGAATGATATATCCTGGTTTGAGTATTATGTACTCCTTGTCGGTAAAAACGGTGGTATACTTTTTATCACAAATTTGAGAATCACTCAACAAATTATGATCCACCTTGTCACAATAATTCACATTTTCAAACGTAATACTACCGTTTGACAAAGCCCCTTCTTTGGTTATTATACCCCTGAATTACCCACAAAATCTACATAACGCCCCTTGAATATTCTTCACATTGGTTAGAAGGTTAACATTGCAAGTGATGTAACGAGAGAATCCACTATCAATAATCAAATTTTCACCAGAAATAGTCTTGGATAAATTCTGCACATTCAAGAAATAAGATTCGACCAAAAAGGCAGCCCATGCCTTAGTCTTGGGCACCTCTTTCTTTTCAACTTTCAAATTAATATCAGTTGACCTCGAATTTGATCCTTGCATTTGTGAATAAGTCACTGATCTCTTCGACTTTCGTCTCAGATAAGCAAACTTTATCACCTTTGTGTCAACATTCTTGCAAGTGGTTGTGTAGGAACAAACACTTTGTGGTTTATCTTAATAGAATTTTTATTTGCATGAACCACCTTACTTGGATTCACATTATGAAACATGATGTGGGTCGCATAAACATGAGACATTGGTCTTTTGATAATCTCCTTAACCACAGGAACCTTTTTTTGTTGTTCCTTGGTGACAGGATTAGCATTCTTCATTTTCCGTGTTCCACAATTCCTTACAACGAGCCCACGTTCGCCACATAAGAAACGGGTTCTCATATCAACGACGCACGTTGTGGTTTGATTGATGACTGTGAAACATTTTGTTGACAAGAATTACTTAAGACTTTAACATTATCTACATCGTCAAAAGTCACAGCCTTTTTTCTTTTCATAAAAGTCCAAGTTTGAACAATTAGAGAAACTTTGTAAAGTGTCAGTTCCAGTAGAACTAACGAACTTTATAAGTTTAACAGTGCTTAAATGTTGTTTCAAACTAGGTTTAAGTATAGGCTTGTTTCACGATCTAGATCTTGCGAAAGCTTGCTCAAGATCAAGTAAAGTAGAAGTCTCATTTTGAAAAACACTCTCTATCAGTTCAGGTTTGATCAAGTGTAAAGGAATGTCCTTCTCTTCGAAAACTTTGTTCACACCCTTTAATTTAAACACATGGCCTGTGTTTACTATACCACAAGAAGGATTAATAAACCGCATAAAATCCTCATAAGAAATTGTTGGTTTTTTATGATTTCATGGTTTTGATTGTTGAATTGTTGTACTTAGAAGCACTTGAACCTTAAACAGCTTCCTCAATATCATGAGGCTCACATAAAATATGATTTGAATGTGGAATATTCTTTTCTTGGTGCATAATTTGTGGTTCAAATACATCCTCGATCACAAACTCTTCATTAGTCTTGACAAACACTTTGTTTCTTTGAGTATGAGATCCTTGAGGAGAAATTGGTTTGTCATGAGGAATTTTGTTGGCTTTTCCACATTAACGACTGATTCATTTTTAGTAGATTTAACAACATTATCGTCTTTCCAAGAAAATCAATTATCTGAATAGTCATTGAAAAACGGTGGAGGAACATCTACCATTATTTGATCCCTTTTGTTTTCCCGAAACTTCAATTATTTCATTTAAAAGGAAAGCTAAGTTTCTAAATTTACCTTACTTGCTCTTTAACTCAAGGATTTCGATCTCAAGTTCAGTTATCTTAGTTCTTGATTTGAGAATCTTTTGAAATTGTTTGTCAACTATGATTAATTTTCCTGAAAGTTAAGCTTTCAGATCATGATTACTATTAGACAATCCTTTTATTTTGTTCTTTGATTTCTTTTGTAAATCTGATGATTGTCTATAGTTATCTTTAACTTTAGTAAGTTCTTTCAGTAGTGATTCATTTCGAACATGAATTAAGTCATATATGGACTTAAATTCCTCACAATAACTTAATTTCAGTTAATTAACTGAATCATATGATAATTATTCAGACACTGTAGAGACAGAAATAGGACTAACCTCATCGATTTTTTCCATACATGCAAACTAAGTTGTTTGTATGTTGCATGCGATATCAAAATCCGATTTAGTCTCTAATTTTCTCTCGTTAACCAATCCTTCTCCTTGAGCATCTTGAAAATTCTCAGCAGGTTCAAACAAAGCAAAGTTTGCTTGATTACCAGTACCATTACCCAGCAACCTTTGATTCCACTCTATTCCATTAGTCATGAGCAATGCTTGTGAACCATCAGACTTAGAAGAATCACCCCAGAAGCTTTTTCACTTGAATCATTGTACTTCTTACCCGATCTTCTATCTTGATTATGGGTCCGGTGCAAATTGATCAAAGTCCCGACAGTTATATCATCTAACCTTAAGCTTATCGAAACCAACCCTCTTGTACAAAGTCGGTAAATCTTTTCCAATTCTTTGCATACACCTCTTTACTTTTCTAAAAATCACGACCATATTCCACTTCAATTCCTTGAGTTTCAGATCATCTTGATCTATCTGATCATAATCTTCATCGGTAAGCTCACTTGTGGCTATTTTACCAGTCACCAAGTTCTCATATGAACTCATAAAAGCACTTAGAAAGGCAAAATGTTGTTTTACCTCCTTCATGTTCACATTTGATGGTTGAGTTGAAGCGTTACCAACACCCAAAAATGAAGTATTTGATCCACTTGAATTGTTGTTCGATCCAGAAGCCATAAAACAAACATTTTGAACTTGTTCATTGAAGGACAATGGCATTTCCTGAGAGGCTTGAGATAGGAAAACAATGACTGGAGCTGACGAGATGCTTAACGGTAAATATCCTCCATACAATGTTTGATCTTGGTTATATTTTGATAACGTTTGACACTTTATGTCATACGCTTTCTTCTATTTTCTGCATAAAATCCATAGCAGTCAAATCTTCACTTTTGAAAAAAAAAATCTTTTAGCACAAATAGATAAGTTAAATAAGAACTCAGCAGTGCATTCTTGATTGTATCAATCTGATCTGATTCAATTGACTCCATCTTTTTCTTATTCATTTCAGCAATCAAATGATTAAACATGGTTAACATCTCTTCAGCCGTCTCTCTCTTTAACAAGCAAAAGTTTCTGAACAGAAACTTTAACATGACCTTCTTACTTTCTTGTGCATTGCCCATGCTTCTCATTCTAATGTGTTGTAATAAAGATGCACAGATCTTAATACTTCCCACCTGGTGGAAAATATTATCTTGTAAAGCCATTGTCAACATAGAGTATGCTTTGATTTTGATCTCTAAAGCCTTTTTCTCTTCTTGAGTATAAGTAGTATAAGCCTTTGGTTCAAAACCTGTAGTTGCATCACCAAGCAATGGAGCGGTATAAACATCATCAAGACATCTAGAGCAATCAGAATGCACAGATCCTATATGTTCTCTGAATCTTAGTTCCCACTTAGCAAAATCACTAAATGTCATAAGTCAGGGACATTTGGAATGTGAACCAATTTCAACTTCTAAGTGAAGCATTTGTTGCATCATCATATTTTGAGATGCCAATGCGTAAAAGTTAGCCATTTCAAAAATATGGGTTTAAATGATCAACAAGTCCAATTTCAGGTTACAAAGTGTCCAATTTTAAACTTATGGGTATAAAGTGTTAAATATGGTAATGAATGAATCAGTATGCTAAAGAATGATGAACAGTAACACAAATGGTATAAGATTATGGTAACGAATGAGGAGGATTCTGGTAACGAATAATTTCACGAATAACTGTAACGAATTACACCAATGTTGTAAAGAATAGCTATAACGAATGCCTGGTTTCTGAGTAACGAATGATTAGTTAATCATAACGAATCAGCAAATGAATAGCATAATGAATAGATTTAACGAATATAGGTATGTTGATAGCGAATGAATCTTTCACGAATGATGTTTTGGTAACGAATGAGTCTCTCACGAATAGGTGTATTGGTAGCGAATGATCTACAGTAATGAAAGATCAGTTACAACAACCAAGCACGTGTCAAAAACGGTTATATGTATGTAACGAATGAGCAACTACAGTATAACAAATGAGTCGTTATACGTAACAAATGGAATATTCAAATCTTCAACAAAATTTTCTGATCTTCAACAAACAAAATCCAGACGCAAATCCTAACACCAATCAAACATGTAATTCTCATTCGTGTCAATACAAAAATCAACAAATAACAACTTAAGCAACTCGTCAACACACTGCGAACAGACCCTGACTAATCCAAACTTTCAAGTCTGAACCAAACTTGCCCGAATTCACTCAAAACCATACTTTGTTCGGTACATACTTGATATGGTGTAAAACACACATGTTTTCCTAATAGTTTTTATGTTATTTTGTACTTAAACGTTAACGGTTATTTTTTTATTCTTGCATTAAATTACATGTTTGTGTATGTGATAGGTCCCATGTTGAAGAGAGAGAGAAAACGAGTCAAATGAAAAAAGAATCAGCTAGAACGGAGCTCAGATGAAGCCGGTACGCAAAAACGAAGATACACGAGCTGAAAGTCGAAAAATATCGGAAAATGTCATGTTCGAGCTACACGACCAGGTCATACCATTCAAGAAGCATGTGGTAGATTCCAACATGTCCCAAGGCTTCCAAGAACAACCAGAAATCATAAAAACGACTATTTTGTCTTCTAGTGGGCCTTGTGGGCTTGTTTTAACCTATTTTATATCAGGAAAGAAGTGTTTAAACATATATATAAAGGGTTTATACGCTATGAACGAAATTATCACCATTCCATCAGCCACCACACCTGATCTAGAGGAGAAACCAAGGAGGACAAGCTTATGGTTCTATCTTGTATCCTTCGGTTGTCGGTTTTGACTATTTTAACGTTTGTGTGTTCGTTTTTGGTTTTTAAGCATTCAAACCTTTTGTAATCAGATTTATATGAACATGTTTATCATTTATATCTATTTTATCTACTGTTCATTGATTATGATTGGCTAAACCTTTTTGTTCTACCTAGGTTTGATGATTATTGTTCGGTTTTGATGAGTTTATTGGATTGTTTGATCATCATGGCTTGATTTGTTAATGAAAGTTTGGTTTAATATTGAATTAGGTTGTGTTTAGTGGCTGTGTTTTTATTAATTATACCTCTTTCTTAGATTGATTGAATCGGTTTTGATTGATTTTAGCTTGTTTGAACTCTTTACTTTGTGTTTAGAGATTGTTTGCAGGGTGTACAACCGTAGGGTTCAAGTGGGTAAGTTAATTGATTATATTCAGCAGGTGAACACCTTCTTAGAGACCGGGAGGTGATAGGAAGTAAATTCATCTCATAGCTTTTACTTGTTAGGAATAGGATCGCGCGAGAGCGGGTTCGGTTCTTGTCGGGTTTGGGTTTTACTCTGCTGGTCCGACACTGACACTGAGAGACGAAAGCTAGGGGAGCGAATGGGATTAGATACCCTAGTAGTCCTAGCCGTAAACGATGGATACTAGGCGCTGTGCGTATCGACCCGTGCAGTGCTGTAGCTAACGCGTTAAGTATCCGCCTGGGGAGTACGTTCGCAAGAATGAAACTCAAAGGAATTGACGGGGGCCGCACAAGAGGTGGAGCATGTGGTTTAATTCGATGCAAAGCGAAGAACATTACCAGGGCTTGACAGCGATTAGTTGATCTAGTTTAAGTTAAACTAAATTGTTCCTCTATCCTTGGTTGCATAGTATTCGTCTCCATTAGGTTAGTGTGTCGGTGAGACCGAGAGGAGAGTTGACATTAGAGCAGTTTAACAATTCGTTTCCCGGTTTGTTCTTAAAATCAACTAAGTGTAAGTTAGAGTTTGTTAGTGAGACTGAGAGGTGATCTAGCTTTCTTGAGTGAACCTTAGTTGTGTCATCCTTAGGAACCGGTGTCATGAGATTCATCGATCCATTACCTTATTATACCTTCAATATGGTTCTTACCTTGGTAGACGTTTTTCTCCAACTGCAGTCAAGTTTCCAAGTTTTGTTAAGAGTTAAGTTAAGCTTAGTTAAGTCTAGTTAATTAATTTAGTTAAGTTAAGTAGTTAATTAAATCTTAAAAAGTGTTTAAATATTATTAGGTGAGTCTTGGTTAGGGTTAAGTATCTTTAACATTTTCAAGTGTCCTTGTGTTCGATACTCGGACTTCCATAGTGCTATACTATTAGTGATCGGTACACTTGCCGGTTTTGTGTGGTTTCTTTAGAAGTCTTGTTTAATAAATTTAAAGCTTAGTTGTGAGAGCTTCATTATACCCACATCAAGTTTTTGGCGCCGTTGCCGGGGACACGGTTAGAGGCGTATTGAGAACGACCCGAGTTAGGATTTACCTATTGTATTTTCGTATATTAGATTAGATTAGTTATTTTAATTAGTTTAGTTTTATTTTAATTTTATTTTAAGTAATTTATTCTGTTTTTATCTGGAGCCAGTGATCTTTTTCTTTTGAGTGTTCTTTAAAGGAAATATGTCCGGACGACACGTTGGAACGCCATGGTGCAAAGTGTGTGGCAGTGATCACTGGGTACATGATGCTTATGAGCGAAGGAGGATAGAAGTCGAGGCACGGAAAGCTCCATGGGAATCACTTGTGGCAAAGCCTCTTCCATACCAATTTGCATATGATCAAATGGGGAACTTCTTAGGGTATAAAGACTTATCGGGAAATATATTAGAGCCAACCCCAGAATTGGAATCAATAATGGACGATGTATTGTTCGCCATTAGAAAAGATTTGGAATATATTCCACCTTTTAATCCACCTTTGTTTGAAACCCTAAGTGAGATTGAAGATACCGAATGGAGGAACAGAGAGTAAAGGAGTATGTTCCCTCTTGGGAGGAAGAATTTAAGGATGAGTTTGGTGAAGAGTTGATGGATTTCACCATGATAGATGAAGGAGATTTTGACCCACTTGGCGATTTGAAGTTGCTTGAGGATCTATTGTATAACGAGCCAAGTGCGGGGATCAAGAATGAGCCTTGTGAGGAGAGACATGAGGTGGTTGGTGAATCAGTCTTTCCACCATTGCACTTTGAATGTGAAAAACTAAAACATAAACCGTACTCAATCTCCATTCGGGACGTGTTGGGGTTTAAAAAGTTGGCTAAAAGAATAAGGAGGATATCTAGGCTCAAAGATCATGGTGTGCAGAATAGTTCGTCACTCCCGTTTCACTTTAGGGGATCATTTTTTGGGGAATTCAAGAGTTGGTGGGCCGGGTTTAATTCATATGGTCGGTCCCATGAGAGCTGTGCAATTGGTTTCTTCCCGACCAATTGTAAGAGGAAAGTATTGAGGAGCATCGATGGGAAGAGGATAAAGGAGAAGCCTCCTGATTGAGGTTTCGGGAGCGACTCCGGCTGAAGACTATTCAATAAACTTAGCGCTTCCCGTGAGGCAACCCGGGTAATATCTTTTCTTGTTAATTTATTTTCATTTTATTTTTATTTCCGAGTTTTGTCGGGTGTCTCTTCTCTTACTTGCAGGTTATTCCTTGGTTGGCTGATGACGGTTGATGAGATAGAGTTTTAAACAAGTGTGGGGATGCAATTTGCATAAGGATTTCCGCTTTCATTCGTTAGTGATAGCTTGATAGAGAGCACTAGAGTTTTAAGCTTGTGTTCGAATAGGAGAGCGAGGAACATGATTCACAGGACACTTTCGTGATCACATATACCAAGAGAGACTGCTCCACTTTATTTTTCTTTATGTTTAGTTTTGTATTTTCATTGTCTCACATTGAGGACAATGTGAAATTTAAGTGTGGGGATGGGGAACTGACGTTTTAATTTTTATGAAAAATAAAAGAATATTGAAAATCTTGAGAGTTAATATTAAAAAAAAGTTTTAAAGAAAAATTGTCCCTTGAAAATTGTTTTTGTTCTACGTTAAGCAGGAAATGACATTACTACCAATGTGCTAACGAACTCTCGGAACTTTTGAAATATATAATATAATAATAAAAGAAGAGATGGTTTGCATATCTGATTTGGGATGTGTCAGTAGGCCCAACTAGCTTTGATAGTCCTCTTTAGCAAATTTTTTATATATATAATAATTTGAAAAACGGTAAAACCGAATTTCGATTCTTAGGGAGGATTACCATAATCTGAAAACTTTGAGATGGTTATACTTAGATGCACTTAAAACCAGCACACACCACATGTCCACCTTTTTACAAGCTTAGAAATAGTTATATATATTAGGGTGATATAAAAAAAGATGAAAAAAAAGAGAAAAAAATAAGAGTATGTATTGAAAGTTATGTTTGTGTATTCTCAAAAGTTGTTCAAGAAAAAGCAAATGCTTGTGAAGAAAGTTATGTATTGTAAAATGCCAAAGAAGCACTCTTTAAAGTTAGTAAAAGAGGCCAAAGATGCACATACTAGACGAGACTTAGAGTTTACGCGTTGCTAAGGGGATAGTGACTCTGAGGTTATCGCTATTGGGGCTCGAATGTTCTTAGTCAATAAATATCAAATTAGGAATTTATAGGACAAAGTTCAATAATATTTAGGAATAGCTCGTACGACCTCCACAGGACCATTCATCCATCAAGTTTCACCGAGTGCATCTAATTAGTACTATCAACGAGTCATTGGCTTATGGTGATTTGTCGAACCAGTTTGCTTCGACTCTAGTTCTTCTAGCTCTCTTTGTCTGATATGAGGTAGGTGTAGCCTTAATTTTTGGACTTTAAACGTTTAATGCAAAAGGGGGCCTTGATTGGTTAGTGGCTGGGTTTAAGTGGACAACAATATCGGCAATCGCGGTCAATATGTCGAGCTATTTCTTATGTTTTTATAATGATTAATAATCTGGGAGTTTGTTGTTTTTCACTTGGTTATAATCCGGTGTAGATTTTTTTCTCAGGGACGAAAAAGGTTTAAGTGTGGGGATGTTTGATGTGGTGTAAAACACACATGTTTTCCTAATAGTTTTTATGTTATTTTGTGCTTAAACGTTAACGATTATTTTTTTATTCTTGCATTAAATTACATGTTTGTGTATGTGATAGGTCCCATGTTGAATAGAGCGAGAAAACGAGTCAAATGAAAAAAGAATCAGCTAGAACGGAGCTCGGATGAAGCCGGTACGCAAAAACAAAGATAAACGAGCTGAAAGTCGAAAAACGTCAGAAAATGTCATGTTCGAGCTACGCGACCAGGTCATACTATTCAAGAAGCATGTGGTAGATTCCAACATGTCCCAAGGCTGCCAAGAACAACCAGAAATCATAAAAACGACTATTTTGTCTTCTAGTGGGCCTTGTGGGCTTGTTTTAACATATTTTATATTAGGAAAGAAGTGTTTAAACATATATATAAAGGGTTTATACCCTATGAACGAAATTATCACCATTCCATCAGCCACCACACCTGATCTAGAGGAGAAACCAAGAGGACAAGCTTACGGTTCTATCTTTTATCCTTCGGTTGTCGGTTATGACTATTTTAACGTTTGTGTGTTCGTTTTTGGTTTTTAAGCATTCAAACCTTTTGTAATCAGGTTTATATGAACATGTTTATCATTTATATCTATTTTATCTACTTTTCATTGATTATGATTGGCTAAACCTTTTTGTTCTACCTAGGTTTGATGACTATTGTTCGGTTTTGATGAGTTTATTGGATTGTTTGATCATCATGGCTTGATTTGTTAATGAAAGTTTGGTTTAATATTGAATTAGGTTTTGTTTAGTGGCTGTGTTTTTATTAATTATACTCATATACCTCTTGCTTAGATTGATTGAATCGGTTTTGATTGATTTTAGCTTTTTTGAACTCTTTACTTTGTGTTTAGAGATTGTTTGCGGGGTGTACAACCGTAGGGTTCAAGTGGGTAAGTTAATTGATTATATTCAGCGGGTGAACACCTTCTTAGAGACTGGGAGGTGATAGGAAGTAAATTCGTCTCATAGCTTTTACTTGTTAGGATTAGGATCGCGCGAGAGCGGGTTCGGTTCTTGTCGGGTTTGGGTTTTGTGAGTGATTAGTTGATCTAGTTTAAGTTAAACTAAATTGTTCCTCTATCCTTGGTTGAATAGTATTTGTCTCCATTAGGTTAGTGTGTCTGTGAGTCCGAGAGGAGAGTCGATATCAGAGCACTTTAACAATTCGTTTCCCGGTTTGTTCTTAAAATCAACTAAGTGTAAGTTAGAGTTTGTTGGTGAGACTGAGAGGTGATCTAGCTTTCTTGAATGAACCTTAGTTGTGTCATCCTTAGGAACCGATGTCGTGAGATTCATCGATCCATTACCTTATTATACCTTCAATATAATTCTTACCTAGGTAGACGTTTTTCTCCAACTGCAGTCAAGTTTCCAACTTTTGTTAAGAGTTAAGTTAAGTTTAGTTAGGTCTAGTTAATTAATTTAGTTAAGTTAAGTAGTTAATTAAATCTTAAAAAGTAATTAAATATTATTAGGTGAGTCTTGTTTAGGGTTAAGTATTTTTAACATTTTCAAGTGTCCTTGTGTCCGATACTCGGACTTCCATAGTGCTATACTGTTAGTGATCGGTACACTTGCCGGTTTTGTGTGGTTTCTTTAGGAGTCTTGTTAATAAATTTAAAGCTTAGTTGTGAGAGCATCATTATACCCACATCAATACTCAATTAACAACAATTCCAGTTAATTATCAAACTATAAACTTACACAAAGATTGCAGATCTGATTACGAACTGAATTCTAATCAATTTGACCTCAATTATTCATTTCCCAGTGATAATTTATCCACAATTAATCAAAACAGTTGCAGAACTTAAACTATAACTGTAAGTCCCGAGATTGGATCTTCACAATATGATATCAACTCGAACACGATGTTTGTGCGGAATCCAAACACGATGGTGATTCAAGAACAGTATAAATGAATAATAAGACCAAGATGAACACAATGTAATATGGTTTCAATACATACAATTCTATTATCAAATAAATCGTCAGATACATAAACCAATTCCACAGAATATATTATGCTCTCTGGGATTATGGTGGCTATGAAAGTGCTCTACCCCACTTCTAACCCTAACTAATGACTAAAAATTAACTATATGACCCAACAATCTCCCCCCTTAGACTGATGCTTTCAAAACATTCAGAATCTTTACTTGAACATGATAAGCAACTTCAACATCTGCATCCAATACTCTACCATCTCCCCCTTATTGACAACATCATCCAATTTGAATCTCAGATACTTCATATGCTTCCGTTGCAAGAAATCATTATTGAAAGAACAATCAACTTTGATAGAGAGATCAACCAAACTATTTTGAAAACAATTGAGTAAAACAAACATATTTTTGTACTTTTTTTTTATTTTTATGATTTTCTTGAAAAGACTTGAAATGAGATCATACCAGCTAAACCGACTATAACACACATAACCAATATCAGATTTCATAGCTGAGAACAAAAGCCTGATCCAAGTTTAAAATGATTTCCTAACGCATTTATTTCGAAAAGAGTAATCATGATGTAAAATTAAAACAAATAAATGAAATAAAATAAAGACAAAAATAAATCAAACCAGAATAACTTAACCACCCGTCCTTCTTGAAATTTTAACATATTTTGGGATCAAATTTCAGTTTCAATAAGCAAGCAAACTTTTGTGAAAAGATCCGAACATGGAATCATATTGATTAAGATGCTTTCACAATGATTCATTTTCAGCATTATTATGATAGGTTGATAGCAGGTATTGAGAAACTTAGCATGATTTTAATTGTATTAGTAAAACGAGTTAGGTTCAATTTGGCATAAATCTTAGATGGACACCACTCATGGACTTGTGATGCCTCATATCTCTTCTCAAAGCGTATTTGACTTTCCCTAGATCATCCCAATTTGATTCCAACCCCCTAGTGCTTGATCAAAATTTTTTTATAGAGAACAAGATTTTTTTAAGGTTTTAAGGTTGAAAGTTGGACTTACAAGCCATCCGGACTTACACGCCTTTCATTCAGGGTGTTCAATACAAACTTGAAAGTCTCACCCTTGTAGTTCTAGTTTGACCCTTTAAGCTTTAAAATCAATATTTATTAATACAATATTGTATATACTACTAAAAAAAATTTATTTTTTTAAGATAACAATTTCACAATATTTTTGGTGATCAAGACATTAACGGGTTCGTGTATGACTGGGTAATTACTTTTCTTCCTATCATTTGGAGAGATGTATATGGAGACATACACATTTCTTCAAAATGACTCTCCACGGTAAGTTTAGCATCTTTAGTTTATATCAGTTCAACTTTTACGCATCATGGAAAGCTACCATGCAAATCAATGATTGTTCTAGAGACTTTTAAGCTTAATAACTTCACCCGTTAGGCACACAAAGTCAATTTTTTCTATCGTTTTCGAAAGGTTAGATCAGTTTTCAATTGAAAATATTTAAAGCTTATAAAAAGTTGTTAACTAAATAATCATATCACTTCCCAGAGAATTACAGAAGACAATTTAAAACTCATTCGCCCCAGTCGCTCTTAGTATTCAGGTGAATGGCTATCCCGTAAGTCCACACGTGGATAACAGGACCAAACACATATATAAATACACATGTCCCTCAAACTTAGAATAACTGACATAATTTTAAGCGAAACAATTAAAAACAAAACACATCACAATCGCCCCAGTGCTTTCAGTCTTTAGGTGAATGGCTATCCTGTATGTCTACAAGTAGATGACAGGACCAAACATATACAAATATATGTCCTTCAAACTTGAGCAACCAACATGATTTTAAGCGAAAGTGAAATAATATTTTTATTAAAAACACACACACACACTTTTTTTAAATTTTTAATTTTCTCCCCCTAAATTTGTGCAAATTTAGAAATATGTACAAATTTAACCTCAAAAAGACTCAATCAACGAAACGTAGCATTTAGTAGTAACATATGAAGAAGTGTGATAGTCAGCCAACTGATGTACTATCATTTCTCATGTACGTACAAGTCATTTTCACATTTTGAAAAACAAAACAAACTATACGTGAACATATTTTTGTATTTTTAAAAATTATGATTATAAAAAAATTTAAAATCTTTTTGACTGGTCAATCTTTCATACCAAAGTGATACGGTTACCTTTTATTTCAAGACAACATTTTCCCATTTGTGTGAATCTCCCCCTAAGAATAAGCTTGGTTTTTGAGATTCTGCATCCTTGCGAATTGAATGTCTGGAACAAGCTTTTAATATGCAAAGAATTTCCTGATTTGTTCCTACACACTTAGAGAGCAAATTAAAACGTTCTGTCACCCTAAAATCCAGTCCAGGAAAAAAATAACCCATTTATGGTTTACAGACTTAAAATAATGGATATTTTCCCTGTCATGTGCCTGGAACAACCAAGTTAGTAAACACTGAATTTGTGGTTGTTCCTAGACGCATAGCTGGATCAGTTGGACATAGAAACCCAAGTCATAAATGTCTTGGGGTTCCTTGAGCATCAACATATGTGACCTCTTGCCAACTCATATGTTTCCCATATTTGACAGAAACATTTCTTATTACAGGTTCTGTTTGTTGAGTTTTAAGTTTCCAGGTCTGTTTTGGTTTAATGAAATTGGAAAGCACAGACTTTGGAGTTGAACAATTCGAATTTGAATTCTTAGAACTCTCAACACTCTTTGATTTCTGAAAATAAATTTTTCTTTTAAAAGTTTCTAAATCATTTGAGTGTTAGGTTGCCATATTAGTTTTGAATCCTTGAGTATCTGTGACCCATTGTACATATACTCGTGGTTTTGTAAAATAGGCATTTTGTTTAACCACTGGATTCGGTTGAAACTTGTTACCTTTCACCCTTGGTGTAGCCTTCTGATTTTGCTTGTAATTGGGAACATATAGACGATGAACATAATTTTTTGCTATATGTCCGGGTGTGCCATAGTGGTTACATGTTTGCCTCTTAATATAAATTGCACCCAATGATTTATTCAACACATGGAGATTTGGAGGACCTATGAGGACGAGACTGTCCTTGTTGTGTTGATTTCTTATGTGCCTTCCCTTTGTTGCCATGACTCTGTGTATTATTATTAGTACAATTTTGTGTTGTAATGTCACTTTAGTTTGATGACATGTTAAAATAAGATTCCTTTTCACTAGACTTAACCCGTTCACTATCAGAAGCAACATCATTTACTATATCTGCACATGAAGTACAATCATCAAATTTGTTCACACATTTAAAAAGAAGGTTAATTACCTCTAGGGATCCTGATCCAACCATTTCAGATTAAACCTGTTTACCATATTTCATAAACTTTTCCATTTCTTCCTCTTCTTTGGTAAGAGGAAATCCAGTGTAGTTGTCATTATATGGAGGTGGAACCATACTGTATCCAATGCCCTCACCCATGTTTTCTTTCCATCTTAATTGTTTTTCAATCATTGACTCAACAACAACACTAGAGACATCGATTTCTTAAAATTGAATTAAACAGTTTCAAATTTAGTAGTTAACTTAGCAATCTCCAACTTAGATGCTTCTAATTCGGCGGTTAATTTGGCAATTTTCTGTTTAGCATCTAAGTGGTGACAACATTTTATGCTAAAGTCGGATTGAAGTTTAGAGAAATCCTATTGTTATGCCTCTAGTTTTTCTTTCAAAGCCTTTTCGAATTTCTTAAAAGTGAAGTTTTCATGCTTTATTCCCTCCATTTCTCTAATCAAGTTACTATTGTGAGATTTATATAAATCTACCTTATTAATACAAGATTGAATCTATATATTATTTGCTACCTTAGTTGGCATGGAAGAAGCTTGAATTGAAAAAGCCATAAATGTTGTTTCTCCTGTAGTAGGTTGCCCTTGTAGACTTGAGAACGAATTTTGAACCTGTGAACTCCCTAAGGCTGAAAACACTCTTGTTTTCCCGATACCCAAGAACAATTTGACAACCCGTGAACTTCAATGCCGTGAGCGGGTTATTGAGAACTTGATGCCGTAAAATTGATGTAGCAAACTTCAAAGTCTTCAAGATCAAATTGAGTATCCAAGTAGCTTACTTAAGATTAATAAGCAACGCAATAGCTTGTTTAATTAACACCGAGAAAAAGTTTGAGAAGCAAGGTAGTTTGAGAAGCTTGGTAGCTTGTTTATTAATTCCTCTAGCAAGCTTGCGTGCTTACTAACTTAATTTTTGCCGTGGAAATTTGTGTCCTACTTGTGTGCTTGCTTGCTTCTCCTACTAGCCAACTTGCTTCAATAATAATACTCTAGTACCAAGAACTAACTTGAATACCACAAACTTTTGAAATTTGCCAAGAACACCTTTGTAATTAATTGACCACCTTGTAGTAGAAAACAAATACCGAGAACCAAGTTCACACCGAAAACTAAAGAAGTAACACCGAGAACCATCGTTGCCAATATCCTATAGATGGGTACTTGTTGTAGCCGAAAACATGTAGCCGAGAACTTAAATACTTGACCGAGAACCGATGTCCACCGAGAACAATGAGTTATTATTATTATTATTAACCAGAACCCAAGCACTGAGAACAAAATTAATTCGAGAGCACACTTGACTTATCACAAGCAACCAATCCCATGAACCATCCTAGAAACCGACAACACCTTTGAACCAAAAAGGTAAGAACCCGACGCCAAATATTCTTGCTTTCGAGATAAATGAAGATCCGAAAATCAAGGGATTTGGGTATCTTAAAAAAATTTAAATTATATATCCAAAATATCTATCCCAAACAAGGTTTCCCTTTTTTTTAAGTAACTTTCTGTGGACATATGACCTTCTTGGCTGCTTGTTTAATTTGCATGTATGCTTGCTTCAATTCTTTTTGCTGCTCAAACAATTATTTGAGCAATATGGTTGCTTGCTTGGTTACTTATTCTCACCGTGGAGTTTTAACGTGATAGCATGAATAATTGCCTCCTCTTGAGAGTTGCCTACTTGCTTCCTCCTTTTTTCTTTATCCCAACTTCACAGTAGCCAACACCATTAACTAATCGAACCAAGAAATAGACTGTTAATATCTTGAAACATTGATATCAAAACCCGAGCCACAAACGATTCGTGAGGCTCTGATACCAATTGTAAGTCTCGAGACTGGATCTTCACAATATAATATCAACTCGAACATGATGTTTGTGCGGAATCAAAACACCGTGGTGATTCTAAAATAATATAAATGAATAATAAGAACAAGATGAACACGATGTAATATGGTTTCAATGCATACGATTCTATTATCAAATAAATCGTCAGATACATAAATCAATTTCACAGAATATATTATGTTCTCTAGGATTATGGTGGCTATGAGAGTGCTCTACCCCATTTCTAACCCTAACTAATGACTAAAAATTAACTATATATATGGTTACCATAGAAAAAGGCCCAAAGGCTAAGCCCAAGTAATCCCAAACTAGCCTAACGCAAATACATAATGATTTCGATCTTACTAGACAAACCGAAATCCATAGGGATTTCGGTATTCCAACATCACAACCATAATGCAATTCTTCAAATCTTCTTCATTTATTTCATTTTTGTCCTGATCATGTCGTGGCCTTTTGATATGCTTCAGACTAACCAATTTATGATCCAAAAATAACTAATACTATATGATTTCGCAGTAATTCATATCAATTGAACATCTAATCACCTTAATAATCGAATGTCTAGGCTTTGATAACACTTGAAAAATCTATTACGGACGAATTGATTTCAAATCATATGTCAAGGATCTAGTTCTCTAATATATTATAGGTGATTGAATACGTTTATGTGAGGTGTGTGTGTGTGTGTTGAGAGAGTAATCGTGTTGCGTAAGAATAGTCAAATAATTATAATTCATACTCTTATTAATTTATGAATTAGGGTAGATATATATATATATATATATATATATATATATATATATATATATATATATATAGAAGATGAATCTCATTCGTTATACATCCCATGTATGAGGATCATTCATCTTTAATCCCTACCTTAACTTAAAGTATAGAAAATGACTCACTCGCTATACCTCATTTGTTAAACAACCTTAACGAATGGTACATGATAATAGCGAATATGCTCATTCGTTAAACAACCTTCAAGAATGGCCATCATAACGTATGGGTTCATTTGTTAAACATACTTAACGAATGACCTCATAAACATAACGAATGGACTAATAAGTTACCAAAATGCCCTTTTACATAAATAAAGATAAAGTACAATAAGAAACAAAGACTGAGACGACAAACATTGCATTAACACATGGCAATAGAACATGTGTATTACCAAGTCACTGAATCTTATTACACTTTAGAATCATAACTGAAGGAGATGAGAAATCAGATTACATAATGAGATGGGAAAATATACGATCAACAATAAAAATTTAACAATATTCATATCCTATACGCTTCAATCTCTCCCGCTTATATCTAAGGACCATGCCCACAACCCGTACACTTGTTGGGCTTCTTGAACTGGACTGCTATGCTGGGCCCACTATGGTCTAAATTGGCCGCTTCCAAGAACGATTCATAACATTTGACACACATTAAATATCCTACATTTAAAATATTTCTTTTCAAGTAAACACTATAACATTTCTTATAACTACCAAAATGCACTTCTACTCTAAACCAAATGTAAGCTAGGAGATCTGAATGCATACCAATTTCCTAAGATTAATATCATTCCATAGCGTTATACCTAACCGTATATGTGAAACATTTTGAAGAATATCCCCTCAACCAATTAAAGTCTATAATTACAAGTGTGTACGCTAATTGTCATTCCACCAAATAGCATAAAATATACACTTATTTTAAAGGTTTAAACTGAAAACGCACTTAAAATATACAATTATTTTACGAATTAGACAAACAGTGTTTGACACGATTAGATTAAAATGTAAAACCTATGTTTTAATATTTTTAGCTTTTATTTATAAGTAAATTTTAATTTTAGATTGTTACACTTTAATGTGATTTTTGATGTCCAAGAGGTTTTATCAAGAACTATAAAGATCAAGTAATTAGCAATGATACTAAATTACTTAATATTAGTTAACTAATTTCTTATTATACGTTAATTACAAGGAATACATATACTCAAATACCCACTATTCATTTCAAATTATCTTAACTATTATTGTACTATTAGCCATATTCAATGTATATTATGTTGATTGTCCGTATGCCACCTTTGACTCTTTGAGGCTTTCATATTTGTTTCTTGGCTTTTCTATGTTCAAAAACTCTTCTATCTCTTCTACCCTATACCAACATCGGTTTCCATTTTCATTAGGTAATTTTTGTTTCATCACGGTATAAAAGGCCAGTGCATGATGCTGGCGGTTATGCGATGGCTATTTTTTATTGTCTATGTCGGTTGTTAGCTATGTAGTTAATAGGGAAAAATAACGTATAACGGTGAAGGACCGATATTTTATATATCAGTTATCATAGAGGGATAGTGGTAACTTTTATATCATGTGGAATTTGTATATATGTGTATAATAAAATATAAAACAATAAAACTTATCTAATGTTGTAGAAAAATCAAATATTAAAACCCAAAATTATCAATTAACACACTAAATGACTGGATGAGATGAATTAGTGAAGAAGCTAAATGACTGGATGGTATGATGGAGGATCGGCAGCGTGGAGTCATCGACTGGATGAGGTCGTTGTTCACACGTTAATTCATCAGAGTCGAAGGTTTAGGGTTAAATTTAATCGACATGGGCTGTCGGCAAAAAAATATTAACGAGTATGGACTTGGGGTAGTAAAACTGGTCATATTTCAGAAAAAGCTTTTCAACGGATAAACTCAGTGAAAAGACCAATATAGCAATAGTAAATATAGGCTAAATATCGGTAATTATCTCCATATTACGCTCGATGTTTTGCTTGATGTACGATAATAGTTATAGCAACGTAATTGATAGTATAGGTTGATAGAGAGAGAAACTGAGATTTGGGAAGTAGGTGTTGCCCTATTGCTATCGGCGCCTTCCCACTAGTCTATGGTGGTGGTAGAACTACGACTTGAAGCTCCTTCTATCTCTTTTCTTTGTTGTTCATTCACTCAATTATGATGAACAATTGTCATTTGAGAGGGGTTCGGTGGTCTTGATGTGTTTTCAGAAGTTTTTAGTAAAATCCTAACATGTTCGGGTGAATAGTCAAATTGAATATTATTATTTGAGACTTAATAGTATTTTAGGAACAAAAATGCTATGCATGTATGTGGCTTCGATATCCCAACTTGCTTTATTGTGCTACTACACGATCGATACACTTGTCACAGTGTAAAGCGTGGTTTAGTTTTTCATGTCTAAACGTAAATTTTCAAAATTCTTTCTTAATTATATATACATATATATATATATATATATATATATATATACATGTTTTCTCAAACCACAGGGGATTCATATCCCTAAATCTTATCTTGCATTGATCTTCCAAAAACTTTAGGAATCCATTTTAATAATTATTTTCGTCGTTTGGGTTATCACAGACAAGCCTATTTCAAATTAAGAATTATAAGTTGCTACTAAAAAGTTCAAATTACTTGCCATTATTTTTGTTTTAGTTTACTCTTAGGTTATCACAAATATGTTAAAGTTGACGCAACACTCCCATGCAATAATTGAAAAGGTGGAAAGCATGCTTATATTAAGTCTTCTGCATGTGCCGGACTTGGTCAAGAGTTGTAGAGTCTTTTTTGGTTGAGATATTCATTTTGTTTACGTTTGAATACTGAATAAGTTGTTAGGTTGTGCGAGTCATAAACACGGCCGTTTGTTTTTCTACTCTATTTAAAGGAGGGTTCTCCTTGTGCTTTTGTACTTCATCTTTTACTAAATAAGAAAAAGACTCACTATCTCTCATTCAATAGTATTATTAAACTAGCCTCTGGTTCATCAGTGGCCGGTATCAGAGCACTTGTTTCTTTCATCTAAACCTTTCATTCAATTTCTCATGGCTGACCAAACTGCTCCAATCGCAATTCCTGTGTTTAAGGGAGAATGGTATGAACATTGGAACGTTCACATGAAGACTATACTCAAGTTTAGAGATCTATGGCATCTTGTTGATGCTAGTATAGATGACAAAGAAACTGATGAAGCCAAGATCAAGAATCTAAAGAAAATGGATGCTTACGCTATGGCTTTAATTCAACAAGTTGTACATGACACTCTCTTTTTAGGATTACATTGGCATCATTTGCTAAGGAAAGCTGGGAGATTTTGAAGCTTGAGTTCCAAGGTGATGCGCAAGTGAAGGGTGTAAACTCCAAGGGCTCCGTAGGGATTTCGAAAATTTGTCCATGAAAGAAGGAGAGTGACGGATTATTTATGGAAAGGAAGTAACGAATTAACTGATTGTGGAGAAAGTTATGAGAAGTCTACCATCCAAATTTGATTTTGTGGTTCCATCTATTGTGGTAGCCTATGACCTACCTAAACTTTCTCCTATTTAACTTATGGGATCGTTGCAGTCACAAGAGCAAAGAATGTTGAGTAGGGCAAATGATAAAACAGAAAAGACTGAATAACATACACTCCAAGTGATTCAAGAATTCAATCGCTCAAAATACGAATGGTTCTTGTGGCCGTGAACGTGGATTTGTGGGAGGAGTTGTGGATGGGGACGTACCATGGGTCGTAGCCGTGTGAACCAGTGCTATGTTTGCAAGAAATATGGCACATATCTAACAACTATTGGTATAATCAAGAACCACAAGAAAATGTGGCTGAAGCAAGTGAAAAAAGAAGTCAGTGGAGAACCACACATGTTCATAGGCATTCATAGAAGATGAGAAACCTTTTCTTATGACAAAATCCGATCATGTATAAAATAATAACATGTGGTTCATTGATTATGGGTGTTCGGACCATTGATGGGGTCTAGATCAAGTTTTACTCAGCTTGATGAAACTTTTAAAGTGGAGGTACAATTTGGAAATATAAAGAAGCTGTTTATTCAACGCAAGGGAAATGTTTGTGTGCATTCAGGCTCCATGGGCTTAAGACTACTTGATGATGTGTATTATGCTCCTTCATTGGAGTATAATCTCTTATCCGTGGGCCAACTTATGAAGAATGGATACTCCCTACTCTTTGAACATGATAAGTGTGTAATCAAGAATCAAGGTGTTGAAGTAATGAAGATCCATGTCCTTAGCAACAACATGTTCCTCTTGGATGTCTCCTCTTTTGAAGTTATAACTTCTGGTGTTGATACGACTTCTCAGTTGTGGCACAAGAGGTTTGCTCATTTAAACTTTGATAGCATGAGATTATTACATGATATAAATATGGTGAAAGGGCTTCCTCATATCAGAAGATCTATAAATTATGAGGGGTGCTTATTGGGAAAACACTCAAGAACCCCCCCCCCCCCCCCCCCCCCCCTCACATCTCTATTCTTGGAGAGCTAAGATAAGGCTAGAACTTATGCACGCTGACCTTTGTGGTCTCATTCAAGTTCAAAGTCTTGGTCGTAGCCTCTACTATTTTCTTCTGATTGATGACTTGACAAGAAAGTTATGGGTGTAAATTCTTAGAAACAAATCAGATGCTCTTGCCAAATTTAAAGTATTTAAAAATATGGTTGAAAAGCAATGCGAGAGCACTATAAAAGTTTTGCGCACTGATAAGGGTGGAGAAAATTGTTCAAAGGAATTTGATAGTTTTTGTGAAAAGAATGAGATATGAAGAGAATTGACAGTTCCAAACACACCTCAACTGAATGGTGTTATGGTGCGTAAGAATTATACTGTCATGGGTATGGCAAGAAGTATGTTAAAAGAAAAGAAGTTGCTAATTTTTTGTGAGCAGTGGCTCTGAAACGACTGTATATGTTCTTAACAAATCTCCAACAAGTGTTGTTGAAGGCCAAACACCCCTTCAAGCATGGTTAGGAGAAGTTCTTGATGTGTCCAGGCTTTGGGTGTTTGGTAGCGTTGGGTATAAGCATGTGTATGTTCAAGGAGAAAGAAGTTAGATCGTCGGTCACAAAAAATGATTGCTATTGGCTACTCTCCATAAAGCCCTAAGACCATTCGTAGTGGCAGCTTTGCCACCGGCATTTTGGAGGAAAACGCAGGGGGGCACCGCCCCCTGCGTTTTTTATTTTTTTATCTGCGTTGTATCTAAAACGCTAGGAATAGCACGAAATTCAAGGACATGACCATTGCTTGTTACCGTTGGAGAATAAAAAAAAATTATTTCCTATATATTAAATTATTTCATCCCCAATCAAAACTCATCAAATTTATAAAAATTCTTTTTCAACTCTATAATTCCTTACACAACATTCACTATATATGGATCCTCCATCTATATATAAACAGTTTTTCGGGCCCGACCAACAAGCCGAGGACGTGGAGGAGGAACAGGTGGTTACTAGTGCGATTATGCTCGCGACAAAGTATATGAGTTCCGTTACGAGTGCGATTAGCTCTCCACCACCCCATTTCAAAAAGAGGATATATCGAATGAGATCGTACCGAAGTCAACAACCGGTTGATGGCGGATTACTTCTGCGACTCGCCGAGATACAAGAACTCGAAGACCATTAGGCGTCTTTTTCGGATGTCTAAAAATTTATTTATGCTCATCACCAATGATTTGGAGCGTGAGTTTGATTACTTTCAGCAAAAGCCTGGCGCTCGAGGGACGCTAGGATTCACGGCTATTCAGAAGGTTACGTCAGCCGTACGCGTGCTCGCCTACGAAAACACGACC